>NC_133775.1:61368202-61656195 GCF_003597395.2 Chelonoidis abingdonii | reverse complement strand
GAGAGAGATCGGACGGTGCTTATTCCGACGGGGAGAGCGGTGCTGGACTGCGAGCGCGCTCGAACCAGACCTCCCTCGGGATCGGATCGGTGCCGTGACGGGATCGGTGCCCGGGGCGCTGATCGGTGCCGGACCGGAGAATCCGGGACGGGCTCGCATCGGGGTCGTTGCCTTGAGGATAAACCACAGCGTGCCAGGGTTGGGCAGCCCAGGTTCCGTCAAGGCAATAAGGTTCCTTGCCGAGAGAATGTCTCGGGCGGGAGATGCGTCTACCCAGATCTTGGCGGAGCTAAGAGATCGGACTTGACGGACTTGCGGGGCCCGGAGTCACAGAAGCCCCTGCGCGGCCAGCGCGGCCGCGTCGGCATCGGTGCTCCTTCCGGGCTGCTAGCCGGGGTGAGGATACGAGGCCTCTTCCAGGAGCCGGGCGAGAAGGGTGGTGCGCTGCATTTCACGGTGCCGGAGGGATCCGTGCTGGAGCGCACTCGCGTGCGAGGGCGCGAGGTGAAGTGCCGCTTCCATAAGAAGCATCCGGAGGCGCTGGTCCGCTCCTTCTAGTCCGGCCGAAGGCTTGCAGATGTGGCACTTCTCCAGATGTGATCCCCCAGGCACTTTAAAGCAGGCGTCATGGGGATCACGGTGGGCACGTTTTTACAGCCGAGCTCGCTTTGAATCCCGGCGAACAGGCATAAGCCGGCCGGGGCGGGAGACGGGCTAGAGGCCGACCGCTAACTAACTAACTATATATATTAACAGACTATAATAAACACAACGTATATTATATAAGTACATATAACTAACTAACTACTGACTGTACGATGAACAAGGAAGTAGGGACGTGGAGGTCAGCTAGCCGGTGCTCCACATTCCAACGACCGACACGGCAGGGGGTTATATACCCCCCGCCATGGCGGCGCCACTCTAGGGGGCGACCTGCCAGCCCGCTGGAGTTGCTAGCGTAAAAGTTCTCCGACGAACGTGCACGCGCGGCGCATACACCTACTGGAATGGATATGAGCAACACATCTCGAAGAACAACAGTTACAAAGGTGAGTAACCGTGTTTTCCAACATTTAAAAGGTTTTTAATTTTGTGTTTAATCTTTTTAAAAACAGAAATACAGCCAAACTAATTAGAAATTTGAAATTTTTTAAAAAATTAGGTCTTACTAAGAAGAAACTGAGTGTTTTGGCCAAAGATTAGTTAGGATTTGGCTGAGTTATGAGGCTTTGAAAGTGCATATTGAGCATATCTGTTTAATTTTTAACAAAATTGGTAACTTAACAATCATCTGCTAGTGCTTGGGGAAAAAGGCATGCTGTGCTAAGCTGACTTGCACAGCAATTTAGCTTCAAGCAAATGTGCACCTCTAGCTAGGATCCCTAAAATTGTATTATGTATATTAGAAATTTAAATATATATATAAATATATATGTATTATGTATATTAGAAATTTAAATATATTGTGGTATTTGAGAAAAATTGTGATCCATTAATTAGTCTGCTTTCTAATGTATGCACACAGAGTTAACTTTGGGAAGGCCTGACTTGACTGCACGGTTTTAATAGTATCTTAATGCAATCTTTAAAATGTCATTTGTTCCCACCATTACAACGAATGATATAAATGTTATTTATCCCTGACTTGCAATAAACGGAGGTAGTTGCTGGCCTAGATAAAGCTGCAAGGACACCTAGCTGAGTATGAGAAATCTGAATGACCAATTTATTATTTTCCATTCACTTTTATTTTTCTCACATTCTGTTACCCTGAAGAGTTTTTAGAAAGTTATACTGTAATTCTGGTCTCTAAAGGAGATTCACAAAAGCAAAATAAATTGTATCTGAAAGCTCTTCTGAAAATTGAGTCATAGATGTTACATTTTAAGGCAGCTGAAGGTTTGATTATTCTACTCTTGACTGCTTTTAAATTTCCAGTTACCATAACAACTTTGATATTCTTTATTTTTAGCACATCAGTTGCCATAACAATAAAATACAGCTTTTTGAATGTAACCTTTTTTCTCTTTTTTTGTCTTTTGTTTTACAGAGAAACTTTTTCTGGGGAAAAAATGTTTAAATGCATAGCAAAATTTCCCCTATAATATGAACACTTTAGTTAAAATATGATTGTTGCCAAAGTAAATCGTTTTCATATAATGTAATGGGTTTTCACATGAAGTCTTTGAAGGCTGAGCCTTTATTTCCATGAATTTGAATTGTTTGTGCACAGGTGTCTTAGGAAAATCAATGTAGATATCTGTATGGAACCTTCACTTGGGTAGAAAATTAATTAGTATTGGAATTTTGTTTCATGTTCAATACATTCTTGAAAAGTGTTTAATTCTTCTAGATTCAAACAAAATCTAGCCTTCCCCAACATGTTTGTTTATAGTGACTGGTTATTTCTAAGGAATAACAGATATCTTCTAGAGAAAGAAGCCTGCTTTTTTTTTTTTCTTTTTTGCTGTTGAAAGCCCATCTCTTTTTTCTGATATTATTTGCATTTTTAATTCTCTAAAGGTTGCCTTAGAGACTTGTCTTTCAAGTTTTTTGTTGTTGACTGAATAGACCTGGCATTTAACATACCTATTTTTTTTTTAACTATAGGTTATAAATAACATGCATACTGAAAGAACACAATACTTTTTGACACCATATTGGTCCATATTAAAACCAATACATTTAAATTAATTTTGGGTTGCTAGTAGATGTCCAAAGGAGGACATTTTGATGGAGTTGGGGATCATCCATTTAAACAACGTAAGTCTTTTAAACTTGCAGTATTTCCAAAATAGCTGGCCATTTTGTTCTCATTATAAGGGTGGTGGAAAATTCTGGGCTCTGTTTATACTTGCACTGTGAAGTGGAGGCATATTGGGGAGAACGGGCACTGAAATTATTCCAGCGGTGCATGGAATAACTTGGCTTGTGTAAAGCAAATTAACTGCAGAGGCCCTATGATGTGGAACCTGTAATGAGGCCAGAGGGGTTTACTTGCAACTATATAACAGGTAGACAGTGCTTCCATTACTCTGCTTATGCTCCTCCCCAAGCTGCCCTGCCCAGAATTCCTCAGGCATTCAGCTTAATTCTCTCTACCTCATATGCCCGTGTGTATGAGTGCATTGGGGTAAGGACTGCCTGTGCCTTCCCAGACATGGTGGAGGGGTCATAATATAACCCAATATGAGTAGCTGCCAAGTTTTGTTATGCTTCCTGAGACATTTTAGGGAATTAATTTACTTATTTGCAAATAGGATGCCCCATGCTGCAGAGGAAGGCAAAAAACCTCCAGGGCATCTGCCAATCTTCCCTGGAGGAAAATTCCTTCCTAAAGTAAACTATAAAGAAGTTAAATATTTTTAGAAAAAGTATGCGATATTTTTGCCCCTTTGGCCTGAGCAAGTATCCACTATTCTGGGCCTTGCACAGTTGTTTCCATTAGGAGGAGGTGAAATTGATGATGAGAGTCAGGTATTTCTCTGCCATGGTCTGTCTATGACTACCAGTTTCAAAGGGGCCAGAGGAACAGTAGTTCTATGCATTGTGCGGGCTGAGCATGCCTTCTCCTGATGCTCAATGTCTGAGTGCAGCCCTGGGCACCAGGCATAATTATGTAGAAGTTCCTTTGTAACTCATAAATGTTACACATCCAGGACTGTGTTGCAACACTGCTGGGATGACCACCCAGGCTCTTCTTCATAAGAGATGTTGAGAAACACATCTTCGCTGTGATCTTGGAATGAATTTTGTAGAATGTACACAACATTTTCTTAAGGAATGGATCCATCCAAACCACTTCCACAGCACACATCACCTTTCATAGCTCAACATCTTGAAGAGTGGCATCAGCAGTCCACTGCATGTGTTTCAGTAAAAAGTGTAGTTACTGTGCTGTTTCTGCCTATGAGGGTGGCAACTCAGAAGACTTTCTCAAAAGATCAATGGCAAATAAATTGTCTTCCTTTGGTATATACTAAATTGAAATCATACTGCTACAACTGAATAATACACCACTGCAACATCACATTCAGCAGGTCAATGGCCTGATGATAAAGGCCAGGACAGGCAAATAATTGGTTTCTAAAGTGAAATGTCTTCCCACTAAGTAGACTTTGAAGCATACAATAGCAAGAACTCCAGACTAATCTGGAAATGCTTTGTTTCTGTCAGGGTGAGAGCGCAACCACCTATGTATTGAGGTGGGCCAATGAACGAATGTAAACTGCTACGACCTGAGTACCCTGGTAGTCAGGGTAATGATAGTGAAGCAACAGTTTGTAGCATTGGCTACACTCAGTTGGCTAATAGATAATACACTAGAAACTCTACAGCAGGGATTGGCAACCTGTGACACGCGAGCCTATTTTTTTGATGGCACACTCAGCGTGCCGCCACTCTGGGGTTTCCGCTGCCAGCTGGGGTCCTTCTGCCAGTCCCGCTCAGTGCCTGCTGCTGGCCTGGGTGAAAGAACCCCAGGCTGGCAGTGGGCTGAGACCCCAGCTGGCCGGAGTCCCCAGAACTTCTGGTTGGAGTTCCAGTGCAGGCAGTGAGGTCCAGGCCTCTGACTCTGCTCAGCCCTACCAGCCGCCAGCTCCCCTCACCTCAGCTGCTGATCAGGGGTTCCAGCTGCTGACCTCCTGCCAGCTGGTTAACAACTGATCACTCAGAAGCCTGTGTGCAGTTTAAAGTATCCAAATACGTGCCAGACATTGAAAAACTCAGCAAGGAAAAGCAAGGGCAAGGATCACACTAAACTGAT
The DNA here is from genome assembly GCF_003597395.2 of Chelonoidis abingdonii. Taxonomy (NCBI): domain Eukaryota; kingdom Metazoa; phylum Chordata; order Testudines; family Testudinidae; genus Chelonoidis; species Chelonoidis abingdonii. The sequence goes on along the minus strand of NC_133775.1, from coordinate 61,651,430 downwards.
AAGATCTGCATTTTAATTTAATTTTAAATAAAGCTTCTGAAATAGTTTGAAAACCTTGTTTACTTTACATATAACAATAGTTTGGTGTTGTAATATAGAGAGACCTTCTAAAAACATTAAAATGTATTACTGGTACATGAAGTCTTAAATTAGTGTGTATAAATGAAGACTGGACACACCACTTCTGAAAAGTTGCCGATCCCTGCTCTACAGTATCTTTTGGCTGCACTGGCTGCATTTAACTTTATGCCAGCTTGTTGGAGTTGTGTTGGCACCTGGTCCAGAATAGCATTGGATATTATGAAGGAGCTGAGACACTACTCTCTCTGAAATATCCCAGGAGCAGAGTCTAAGCCCAAAGGGAGCTATTGATAGCTGTAACTCTGAGATAGCGTGCTGAAAGTCAATAACTGCAAGGCACAGATCTGGGATCCACATATCCAGCTAGTTACCTCTTTGAAGGTTGACAGTTAAAACTCTCCACATCTCATATATTTGAGTTCCCTAAAATTTGTGCAGTTGAATATCACCATTTTTCTCATATATGATCAGAGAGTGAGTTCAAATCTGTAAACCCTTCACCTTCCCAAATGTTACCATTATCTTTCATGCTCTGCAATTCTGCTTGGAGCTTGTCAACAAGTGTGAAAGATATATGATGTGCAGGTGGTGAAAAGAGTATTAGCAGGGTGCTAAGTACCTTGGGAGCTTTTAATTGCTAGTCATTTGTCCAGTAATGTACTTAGCAGTTCAAACTTTTATTTAGCACTTGAAAATACTGTGTAGTGTATTTAATAGCTAATTTATTTCAGATGACTCCAGTGTAATTTCCATGCACTGAGGCTATGCATTAACATTGTTAGCTGCACAGTGGATAGGTATGTTGTGGTAAATGAAATACATGGTTTTTAGACCTTAAATATACTTTCACAACCCATTAAATACACATTAGTCACATAACCAGAAGGAGAGGTTAAAGAAAAAGACAATGAAAATAATGATGCCCTCGATCAAGTGTCTGGGGAAGTGGTAGTTAATGTCGCTTTGTATATTTACCAGTTTATTATTTTTGCCTGCCTCTTACTGCTAGTAGAAAGACCGGCCTATTAGTTTTAATGGCAGTGTCCGTAGCCACATGACCCTGGCTGAGGGCATATACATGATTGCTGCTATTTTCCCCTTCCTAAAGCAATGCCTTGAGATGGGTACTCAACTAAAGTGAGTCCTGGATGGCTGTCTCCTTCAAGCTAAGTCACCTATTTTTTTGCTTTATATTCTCTTTCCGCTCAATATGTGCTCAACCCACGTGTGCTTATCTAACTTGACACTGTAGTGCTACTTTTGTTGCCAGATATTAGAACTGCCTACTAAGTGATGCAAGAGAGCAGTATCCTTTACACTTCTCCACAGCACCCTCCTCATGTAAATCATCCTCCAGCCAGTTTTCCACAGGGCTTTTAATTTTCATTGACTTGAGGAGTGAAAATATTCCATGTATGTCCACAATTTGGTAGTCAGATGTATGTACAGCTCTGAATTGAGTTTGTAGTTTCAAAAGCGTAGCCACTTAATCCCTGAGGTTCCAAACATTTTTTTTTAAAGGAAAGCTGCAGTGATCTTTTCTAAGAACTTAGCTTAATATATACAAATATGAATATATGAGTGGAGTCTCTATGTTGGTCATTAATACCAAGTTTTTAATCATTATGAAAGGTGGTTGTGTAATACACAGGGACATAAAAGGACCAGACAGAGAACTTTAACATATTCCTGGCCAATTTCCTTCGCTGATCCAGTTCTGCATAGCTTTTTCTATTTGTTTTTCTGTCAGTTCCCAAATTCTGAAGAGCTGCCCAGGCACAAATATGAGAATCCAGCAATTGATTACCTCTGTCTGCCTAAGTGATTCAGTCTCATGTCTTTCCCTGGATGACCAGTTCTGCATAGTTCCTTGCATAGTGTACAGCCATGGTGGAAGTAATTTTCTTAATGACAACTTTTTTTAGTGACAGCGGGCAGAGTAAATACAGGATGGAAAGCAGTGGGGAGGGAAGTATTTGACATGGAGAAGAGAATTCCTGCTTGCAGCTGACCTGTGAGGTGACTTGGGTAGAGCTTGGAAGAAGGGAAGAGACTAGGGGCTGAATTTGAGACTACAAGGCAGAAGGTGGACAAACCATTTGTATTTACCTTAAATGTAGAGGTGGAGGAAAACTAAAGAGTCAGCAGGGCTTCTTTTGCAGCTGAGAACAGGAAAGATTGCAGGGGGGAGGCAGAATTGAGGAAAACAGAAGGGAAAGACGTTAAGGGATTGGGGAACAGAGCAATGGACAGGATGGAGAACAGTGAGCTCAGGGGGAAGAGAAATATGAAATAAAAATATGAAGATAAATGTACAGGAAAAATATTTAGGCCTGGTCTACATGGGGGGAGGGGGAGGGAGGGAAATCAATCTGAATTATGCAACTTCAGCTACATGAATAATGTAGCTGAAGTCGATGTACTTAGATTGGTCTACTGTGGTGTCTTCACTGTGGTGAGTTGATTGCTGCCGCTCCCCCCATCGACTCTGCCTGTGCCTCTCGCGGTGGTGGAGTACAGGAGTTGGCAGGAGATCACTCGGTGATCAAGTTATCATATCTAGACTAGACACGATAAATCGACCCTCCGCTGGATCGATCGCTGCCCACCAATCTGGTGGATAGTATAGACATACCCTTAGAGCTGAAACTGAAATAGACACCTGGGATGAAAAGGGAACAAAGGTAAACAAATTCAGAGGAGGAAAAAATCTAGAATAGAAAATAAAGAAAAGGCTGGAATTAGATAGAAATGAAGTAAACTCTAAAGAAATTAAGTATTTTTAGAAAAAATATGGAATATTTTTGCCCCTTTGGCCTGAGTAAGTACCCACTATTCTGGGCCTTGCACAGTTGTTTCCATTAGGAGGAGGAGAAATTGATGATGAGAGTCAGATATTTCTTTGGTGCAATCCTGTTTATTTACAGTGAATGTAAATACAGTGCACAAACTACTATTTCCCAGGGCTCAGTAAGGAGTTTCCTTGATCACAATTTTCTAGTCTACTTCTCCAGTGATTTTTGTGTCCAAGAAACTTTGTGTGGGGGAAACCCCTTTTAATCTCCCAAGGATGGTTTTGCTCAGACCTTTCCAAATGGTCTCTTGCCGTGGGTGGTAGCTTCTGTTGTTTCCAGCTATTATTTCACTATATAAGGGATATTTAATTGTTCCATCCATTAAAGCATGAAAGAAGGGTATTTAGCTCATCCCATAGCTTGAACCAGATCTGCAATTGTCTGTAGATTAAACATCTGCTTGATGGCAGCTATTAACACCTTCCACTATACCACTGTATATAAAGGGGAAGTAATGAAACAGAACAAAAAACGAGGACAAGTTTTGTTTAAGAAAATGATAATTTTGGGCTATATTGTCTCCTAATGATCTACATGTGGAGGCCCTTGTTGTGTGTGGCTTTCCCCCTGCCCATGCAGAAATGGGGCAGTGCGGCCTCCAAGGCATAACATCAGTTTCTCCATACCCTGCAAACTCCATGCGTTTGGCAGGGTTGGCTAGTTTCTGCTTAATTTGCACCCCCCGCTCTTCGACATGTAAAAAAGACCATATAAATTACTGTAGACAGTTTGTAACTTGCACTGTTTCCCTCTCAGCTGTTTGAGAAAATCCATAATGAGCTGGGCTCCAGGAGCAGCTGAGGTCTGGGGAGCCACTGGCAGCTTGCCACTTGGCTTCTTGTCTGACTTCACTCCCTGAATGGAAGAGCTCAAATCTCCCCTACTTTTGTATGGTAATTCTCACACAAGGAAGAAGGGACGCTTAAGTAATCTAATTACTTTATCACTTTTATTATAATTCATGAAACAGTATCATGTTACACAGACTGAAAAAGAGTCTGCATATGTTGACATTGTTTCCACACTATGTACACACTGACTGGCTAGTATCCTCCTGGACTCCTTTTACAACTTCCAAAATGTGAGAGCAGGGTTGCTGCTTACAAGTATGTGGAGGACTCTTTCTGAGGCCAGTAGAAAGACCTGACATTTCAAAAATCTGCTGGACCAGATGTAATGAGTGAGTTGGTTCTCAAGTGACAACTTCTATTTTGTGATGCATCTCTGTAGGAAGCCTAGTTTGATTATGAACATTAGGACTTGAAAGTACGAGCTTCAACATTCAAAATTATTATGTGGAGCCGTCTCAGATTGAGGTGCAAGCTGGATGAGGTAATTACATCTTTTATTGGACCAACTTCTGTTGGTGAGAGAGACAAGCTTTCAAGCTACAGAGAACTCTTCGGGTCTGGGAAGTGTACTCAGAATGTGACAGGCGAATACAAGGTGAATACACCAGATTGAGGTGTCAGCAGAGGCGATTTTGGAACAAACTGGTTAATTAAACAGTAATAAGTCATCAGGACCAGATGGTATTTACCCAAGAGTTTTGAAAGAAACTATCACTTAAATCAGCCTCTCTACCAGACAACTGGGGATAGCTAATGTAGTGCTGATTTAAAAAAAAAAAAAAAAAAAGACTCCAGGGGCAATACCAGCAATTACAGGCTTTTAAGCCTAAGTTCAGTACCAGGCAAATTAGTTGAAACTTTATTAAAGAACAAAATTATCTCTCACATAGATAAATATGATATGGTGGGGGGCAAAGAGTCAATATGGCTTTTGCAAAGGGAAATCATGCCTTGCCAATCAATTGGAATTCTTTGAGGATGTCCACAAGCATGTAGAAAAGGATGATCTAGTGCATACAGTGTACTTGGACTTTCAGAAAGCCTTTGACAGAGTCCCTCAGCAAAGGCTCTTAAGCAAACTAAGCAATCATGGGATAAGAGGGAAGGTCCTCTCCTAGATTAAAAGACAGAAAAAAAGGGTAGGAATAAATTATCAGTTTTCACTATGGAGAAAAGTAAAGGGTGGTGTCCCCCAAGGATCTGTAATAGGACCAGTATGGTTCAACATATTCATAAATGATCTGGAAAAAGGGGTGAATGCTGAGGTGTCAAAATTGACAGCTGATACAAAATTACTCCGATAGTTAAATCCAAAGCTGACTGTGAAGAGTTACAAGGGATCTCACTATAATGGGTGACTGGGTGAAAGATAGTAGATGAAATTCAGTGTTGTTAAGTGTAAAGTAAAGCACATTGAAAAATAATCCCAACTATACATACAATATGATGGGGTCTAAATTAACTGTTACACCTCAAAAAAGAGATGTTGGAGTTGTGGAAAGTTCTCTGAAAATATCCATTCAGTGCGCAGCGGCAGTCAAAAAAGCTGACAATCTGATGAACTATTGGGAAAAGGATAGATCATAAAACAGAAAATATCATAATGCCACTTTATAAATCCATATGATGCCCACATCTTGAATGCTGCATGCATTGTGGTCACCTCATCTCAAAAAAGGTAGAATTGGAAAAGGTGCAAAGAAGGGCAAGGAAAAGGATTAGGGTATGGAACAGCTTCCATATGAAGAGAGATTAAAAAGATGAACTGTTTAAAAAAGAGACAACTAAGGGGGGATATGATAGAGATCTATAAAATCATGAATGGTGTGGAGAAAATGAATACGGAAGTGTTATTTACCCTGTCTTTTAACACAGGAACTAGGGGTCACCCAATGAAATTAATAGGCAGCAGGTTTAAAACAAACAAGAACACGTACTTCTTCACACAACACATAGTCAACCTGTGGAACTCGTTGCTGGGCAATGTTGTGAGGGCCAAAAGTATAACTGGGCTGCAAGCAAGTGGGAAAAGAGAAGTCAAAAATCCTTTCCTTTGCTACCCTTGTGGTGCAGCTAGATGTTACTCAGAGCTGAGCCTAAAGGCTCAATCTAGTTCTAAAGCATTTTGTTAAAGTAATTTACAATAGCAAGTGATTGGAATATCTTTCATATTGCACTAATGTACTGCTTTATATTTCTCTTAAATCCCTCAACTGGAGGAATACAGTAGCACAGCTATACCAGTGTATTTCATAGTTATGTTGCTTCAGTTCAATATGCAGTTCTGATTTCTAGAGATCTGTCATTCAGCCTTGAAAATTTGCTCCAGGCTGAATTTGCAATACAAGGTGTTAACCCAGGAGCAACTTTTGCCAAATTTGATCTGTGGTTTGATGTAGCAGAATTGCAAGACTTTGTAATTAGATACTTTATTCTATTTTATTCATTCTCTAAAACAAAACCTGTGACAAATGTATTTTGCTGGCCTTTAGCCAAAATTGTGCTGTGCTGCACTGGTGAATGGGTATTTTCTGAATATACTGAATGTTTCAATTTTGTGTTAAAAATGTGTCTAGTGTGAATGTAATAATTTTACTTTATGCCCATTTTGTATCATAGAATGACAAAACACATGTTTAATATCCATAACCAGAAGAGGAATAATATCATGAATATGTATTGGTATTACATAAATCAGTTAATGGAGTTTAAAAAATCTGTAGACTTTAACACTGCAATGGTCTGTTACATTGTCTCAGACTGACCTACTGGAAGAAAATTGTTCTTACAAAATAATTTTTTTAATAACTTGCTAAATATACAATTAGACATTTTGAATTATTTTAGGGACTTATTTTAATTTACTCCTTTAAAATCAATTGGTAACTCCCCTCATTTTTTTTACATTAAACTAAATCAAATAATTGGTTAATGTTAAATCACTTAAACATTTTAGAAGCAATAAATGTTAGATTCATTCTTAACAAATACTGTGAGAATCACTTTCTCAACATTGTATTTAGGTATTGCAGTAGATAATACTGTATACTCCATAAATATACTGTGCTGAGACGTCTGCATATCTAGACATAATAGAGCAAATTAATTAGATAATTTGAGCCTTAATTTTAAATGTCTTTGCATTTGGGTATTTATTTTGGATCTTAAATATTGCTTAAATGTATTTTTTATGATTTTGTTGTTACATTAATGTGTCTACATTTATCTTTTTTAAATAGTTCAGTAATTTGAATTGATAAGAGGGTATAAGCTGATTTTAAACTTACAGATCAAAATAGAACAGCATGTTTTTGATTTTTAAAAGAATCAGTTTGACTTTATGAAGGTTAGCACTTATTTGTTTAATAATTAATAGGTCTTTCCTGCCAATAAGGATTAGATTACTGCTGACTTGCTTTAACTGGTGATTGTTATAGTAATATTATGGTAGTTTCTATCTGGTATGCAAAGGTACATCTATGAATAATTTCATGTTTTGCTAATCTGCAGGATATAACCGTGTGGAAGTACTAGAAGGGAAGCCTCTTTCAGAAGTTTCCAAATATGATTAATATATTATAGGGAAATGGTCAGTTCCATTGTCTTAATTTGTCATTCTTATTTGCCTCTTGCTGTGTAAGCCTGCATTGTGCCTGGCAACTGTTACCTAGTGACAATTTCAGCTGCCTTAGCCATTGGCTGTGCTGTTGATTGAGGCAGAAGGACCGAGTCACCTTTCCGATAGTGAGTTCTTCTGCATCAGCTAAGGATAAAGAGGAGCAGCAGGCTCAGGTGCGAGCAATAATTTTGAGAGAGAATGCGAGGAATAGTGACAGCATCCTTGTAACTGTCTCACAGTAAATAGGACTCTGTATCAAGCAGTTCACCATAGCAGCTGATAAGAATGAACATAGGTGAGAAACACTGGTTTATTGCTGTAGCAAGAGAATTTTTTTTAAAGGTAATAATTTTGTAACAGATTAAATTACTTATAGACAGAGAGAATGAACAACTGGCAAGTGTTTTGGAGATGTTATAAAATCAAAAAAAACCTTCTGTACAGCATGATGATGCACCCTGGAAAATTAACTTCAAAAGAATGCTTTCTATCAAACTACTGCATCAGAAGTGGAGAAAATGTTTCTTTTCTAGTGAATGAAATTCCTTCAGAAGGAGCAGTGAAGACTATCAAAAGCATCAGTGAGATGTTAGTACTTTTAAAGGGACATTAAACAAATGCTAATATAATATCTAAATGACCTTGGAAATCTTTTTATTTGGATTGATTCATTCTTGTCTGCCTCTTCCTAATCTCAGGAATTCTAGGATTAAAGATATTTTTAGTATTTCTGGGTTTTTTTAAAAACAAGACTGTGTACATTTAGTAACCAAGCTAATGGTCCTTGCACTAATCAAGCAGTTACTCAGAAATGAATACAGAAGAGGCTTTCTTTAACGTATGGCTGTTCCATAACCGCAAATACAATTAACAGGTAATGTCCAGCTATTAGAAGATCTGGTTTTTAAAGCAGTGGTTTATCATGCTAATCGTCTAAAAAAAACAGAAAGTCTGTGGCAGCCTAGAAGATGAAGCTGAATGACAGAATAATAGAGTAAACAATGGCAGCTTTTCTAGTCTGATCAGCATTTCATTAGCTTCACAGCAGAATGCAGATGGAAGTTTCTGTTCTTGTTGTATGGAGCTTGTGAAAGGATTCAGGTGTTGCTAGAGAGGTGAGAAATATCATGGATATACCCATGAACTTCACTGTACTGATCCACTGTAGCAGATATGGCATTATTTCTGAAGAAAATTATTTTTGATATTCACTGCTGAAATGAAATGCAAGAAGGATTTATTCTGTCTGTGAGGACCTTGGATTGTGCTGCTGACATTGATAGTTGTAGTGGACTGTAACTGTTTAAAAGAGTTTTGAATACTGACTTAAAGCTCCAAAATTTTGTGCTTACATTTTTCCGATTTTTAAGTGATTTCACACGATCTTCCTCAGTGTACAGGTGGATGTATGTATGTTTTCCTTCATGGGAGTCAGAGGACAAACCTGGCTTTCCCCATACCCTTCTCCCTCCAAATAAAATTCATTATTCATACCCAAACTGTGGTGAGTCTATTGGAATTATCCTGGACAGAAATGTTTTCCTTACCTCTCTAATGAATAGAATATATGAAGCAAAGATCTCCTGAACGGAGCCAAAAGACACAGCACAATACGGTGAACTTTTCCTTGGCTTTCCAGACCTTTTGTAGTTTAATTATTTAAATTAATATAAAACATTAATTTGTTTCTAAAGATTGCTGTTTCATGAAACCTGTGTTGTATTGAGAGATTTTCCTCTTTTTATTATTTGTATTTTTCTAGCTAATTCCAAAGAAACTGCCTTTCTCAGGAAGAAACAATCACAGAATTTCTTTTGAGGCAGTTGACTTTTTCCTGTCTCTCCCTCTCCCCTGTCTTTTTTTGTTTTTGTTTTTATTTTCATCTTCCACAAATACAGTAAAAAGAACCTGTTTTCTTTAGAAGTGCCTTGTGTTTGATAAAGATGGATCAAGAGCACTGGAGGAAACCTGTCAGTGGCCTTTTTTCCTCGTTCTGGCTTTTTTTTTCTTTCCTCAAAGCTAAGGTGTGTCAGAGTGTTGCATTGATGCTGAAGAGGCATCAACAGCTATGAGACTGTAACCTCCTTGAGAGAAGCGCTAGCTGTGTCTACAAAAAGAGATCATGAGACTGTAAAGCAGACTTTAGCTGATGTTGGACAGGTCACCTGCTCACCATAGCTCTGATTGCAGAGTTCCCTAATCCTAAACCATGAACCACTCCAGATGGACTGACTGGAGGACTCTGAACATGAGCAGTAGCATTGTGAATGTGTCTGAGCATCTCTCTTGTCCGCTAGGATTTGGCCACTACAATGCAGTCGACATCTGCATCCTTGAGACAATCGTTATTGTTTTGCTAACATTTTTAATTATTGCTGGTAATTTAACTGTAATATTTGTGTTTCACTGTGCTCCACTTTTACATCATTATACCACCAGCTATTTTATTCAGACCATGGCCTATGCTGATCTTTTTGTTGGAGTTAGCTGCCTGGTTCCTACATTATCATTGCTTCACTACTCTACAGGTGTCTATGAGTCCTTGACTTGTCAGGTTTTTGGATATATCATCTCTGTGCTGAAGAGTGTCTCCATGGCTTGTCTTGCTTGCATCAGTGTTGACCGCTATCTTGCTATTACAAAACCTCTCTCCTATAATCAACTGGTCACACCTTGTCGCTTGAGAATCTGTATCATTTTGATCTGGATATACTCTTGTCTGATCTTCTTACCTTCCTTTTTTGGTTGGGGAAAACCTGGTTACCATGGTGATATTTTTGAATGGTGTGCTATCTCCTGGCTCACCAATGCTTATTTTACTGGCTTTATTGTGTGCTTACTCTATGCTCCAGCTGCTTTGGTAATCTGCTTCACATATTTCCACATCTTCAAAATTTGCCGGCAGCACACCAAAGAGATAAATGACCGGAGAGCTCGTTTTCCTAGCCACGAAGTGGATGCTGCTGGAGAGACTGGGCACAGCCCTGACCGCCGCTATGCCATGGTTTTATTTCGGATAACCAGTGTGTTTTATATGCTTTGGCTCCCCTATATCATATACTTTCTACTGGAGAGCTCTAGGGTGCTGGATAATCCAGCACTTTCCTTCTTAACAACATGGCTTGCTATAAGCAATAGTTTCTGCAACTGTGTGATATATAGCCTCTCAAACAGTGTTTTCAGGCTGGGACTCCGGAGACTGTCAGAGACAATATGTTCATCTTGTATGTGTTTAAAAGACAAGGATGTACGGGACCCCAAACCTAGAAAACGGGCTAATTCCTGCTCCATTTAAAGAGAACTGGGACAACTATTGAAACACAATCTGACATTGGGTTTGGATAGCATTTGATACATCTGGAAATTTGCCACAACAGAAATATTTACTTGAATAGCTCCTATGACATGAGATGTGGGTTTGGAAGTGATTCGTAATAAAGGAAAAGGTTGCTGTTAAAGGGCACTGAAAGGGTACACAAATTATTTTGAATATGGGTCTTGTGAAATTGTGTGGTGGTATGACAGAAATTTAACAGAAGATGGAAGAAATCAATATCTCATATCTTCCGCAGGGCATGAAATAACAGGCACTTCAAAGCAGGCCCCCCCCTTAGGATAAATTAGTGACTTATTAATTTTTTTTCCTTGTAGAGAAATTGTCATATATGTGGCAAGATATACCGTAGTCTCTCGCATTAAAATAAACTTTTTTAAACACAGTGGGTGGCTCTTCATAAATGATATCAACAGAGGATGCATAGTAAATGTTGGACTTTAACAATCAGCTGCACATAGTCTTTGCTTGTGTTTTGTACTATTTTCAGTTGTACAAATATCCTCTAAACCCCTTCTCCCCCAACCCCCAATACAAATTAAAGAAATGGATCGGTAAACTTTTTGGATAAAGTTTAAAGTTAAAGTTTTATTTTTTGCATTTCTGGTGCAGCTTCCACAAAGCCTGCTTCCCTCAACCCCCCCACCCCCATTTCCATTTTTTACATGCCGTGCACTCTGGGTTCCATTATTCAGAAGCGACTTAGTTAATGAAGGAGCCTGTCAGATAAACATAATTTCAAATAACTACTACTTCAGAAAATTCTGGCTATTTTTACTAGCTTGATGATTGCACTCACCATATTCTAATAAGTTTTACAAACTTTGTTCTCTGGATCCTGCTGAATTAGCACACAGTATTGATGTGGTATCCTTTAGGATGTACTAAAGCTTTTCCTTTAATGGTTACACAAATAATCCTAATGCAAATAAGATAATCACACACAGCAGTGTAACATCACTGCTCAGTGAATTTAAAAAATTTTTTTAATGGAAAATAACTTTTTTGTGGGGTCTGAATAGCTTACTGTTGTAGCTGCCAATCCTTTGTGTGAACCTAGCTTGCACATATTGTATTTTTTTAAAAAAGAAAATGTTAAGTATGTGGTCTGTGCCTAATGTTTTATAGCACATGGAATAGGTTAATTTTAAGTCTACAGGATTTAAAAAAAGAATTACTTGCTCTAAGAGAGATACTTTTGTGCAATTATTAAATAGATATTTATTGGAGGAGGAGGTGGAGAGACAATTTAGTTATAAAATACAGATAAGAGCCTCCGTATTGCCTTTTCTATTGCCTTCAGGTTCACCGCTTAAATAAAATACTTTGCAAGGGCACTACTTGTGTAGTAAATTGCCTGGGGTTCAGATATAGTATGACAGGTAGTGAGATATTTTAAATATTATTTTTGACCCAAAGGGCAGATGATGGTTTGTTTTGTTTTTTAAAAAGGCCTAACTATTGCTCCTCTTAACAGCTGCGCTATAGTTCCTTATTTTACCAAAATGCATATAATGAAATTGTGCCTATGACTTTTCATAACAGAAGTCAACCCTCTTTGCACACCAATGATTTGACTACAGTAATCCCTTTAAAAATAAAAATGTATGCACTGTTTTATTGAGGTGATTCTGAACCCCTGTACATTTTTAAAACTGTAAGAAAAGTAAGAAAAAATAAAAAGAATAAAGTAGTAGTATGTATATCAAAACCAGACTTGGATTTAGTTCCCTGATGTTATTCTCTGTTCTCCGAAAGTCCAAATGGGTGACAACTAAGGAATTTAGAATTAAAAAAACCCCAACACTTTAGTTTTTGTGTTTTTTTGCTTTCCCTACATCGTGTGTCTGTCATTGTTTCTAATATTGTGTATTGATGAGGCAGGCTGAAGTGCCACTTGGAACTTTCCTCTAGTCTAGCTGAGCTTATTTGGGGTTGATAATTACCCCAGATTAATACTCCAGATAAAATTTGAGAGGAATTCCTTGGTACCTTTGTCTTTACCCCGTATATCTCATAGTTGTTTAGACAGGTGAACCTACGGGTGAAATTTTTAAAAGTGCTTAAGTGGTTTAGTTCTATTTTTAAAAGAGTTTTAGGCATTTTGGTGCCTACGTCTCATTGAAAGAGAGTGAGATTTAGGCTCCTAAGTGTCCAGAGTGGGTAAAAATCTATTTAAAAGAACTCAAAATAAGAGTTTATTTAAATTATTTTTTTATTTTTTAAAACCTTTTTAAAATGGCTTATGTTAAGGCCTAAATTTACTATAATCTATTAAAATAATTTAAATAAATAAAAGAAAAATGCTGCTTTAATGAGCCCTCCTCAAATTTTAATGAGTTAATGAGTTCAGATTTTTTTCTGATACAGAGAATCAGGTGGAAACTATCTCTAACTTTTGCAGTCAATTAAGCTTTATAAAGTCACAATACTGCATTCAGTATCTATATTATTTTTAATCTTTGCAATTGAGTGAATGCTAGTATTTACATTTAGTTTCAGTTTATGCTGAGCAGAAAATCTTTTGCCTTAATTACTTTTGTTTTCAGTTTATCTAGCCGATGAAGAGAAAATATTTTCTTCATTTAGACTAATTCATTCAAAAATGAGAAACAAACCTGGAGTTGAAAAAACAGGAAAGCATGTTTTCATCCAATTTATGAATTAAAAACCAGGTGTGACAGAGAATTAGATCTACTAAGTCTAAAAGTTGAAGGACAAGGGGCCAGATTTTCAAAGGTATTTAGGTGCCTAAATATGCAGATAGGCTCGTAGTGGGATTTTGAAAAGTACCTAACTAGGTTAGATGCCTATCAGCACTGTTGGCCCCCAGATACCGTTTTTGTTTTTTTTTCCTGGTCACCATAGGCCAGATTTCTGACAATTCACTAACTACAATTTATACTTCCTTTGTTAAATACATCTGTTAGTCTTAAATGCAAAACCAGTTGATAAACTTATGTATTCAGCACATTGAAAGTAGTTTTATTTTATTGATAAACAAGTTTTAAATGTTTTTCTTGTTCATTTTTAAATTAATTCCAATTGCCATCCAAATGTAAGTCAACATAAATCTGGAGTAAAAAATTAATAATCTACTAAAATTGCATCATTAACCGTTTTCTAATAAGGAAATAATTAAGAATATGAATAAATGTATGTTAAACTATAAAATTGTTTAAATAAGTGTGTATAAATACATAATATTCTCCTGTTAGCAAAAAGTACCACATTTAGTGAAAAGGTTTTATTTATTTGCAAATCAATATGTTTTAATGGTTGTACCAACCAATGAGAACAAACCTTTCTTTAAGAAAATGACTAAAGTATAAATGCAAAGCAGAGTTAAAATCAATGATTTCTTGCTGATGTAAATAATGATTAAAATTGGTGATTTAAATCAATCCACCTCGTAAATGCCTGAATCATTTTTGAAAATGGGATTAAGATCCTTCTGAACATTTTACTCAGTAGATATTTCATAGATATCCCCAACTGTTTTGTAGTGCATGAAATCAAGCTTTGGTCTTCACGCTGCAGCTAGTTTTGCTAAACTCTACATGGTGATTCTTTCACCTTTTTGGGGAAATGTAACCTGTTTATTGGCCTAAAACCAGTCTGTGCCCACATATTCATAATTCAGCTTGTAGTTAAGGCTGCCTATGGGAGGGTAAAGTAGCAGTATGCCAGTCTTTAATGAAAGAAGGTAATTTTTCAAGTTTCAGAAGGGGGAAAACTAGAATACCTATCACCAAAGTCTCAAGTTACTAGTTTTGGTATGCATCACAGTGGTTCAAGTCTTAAAGGTGATTTGAAGAGAGTCTTTGCCTCTTCGTTCTTATTTACTGATAGTGTAGGATTAAGATAGTTCAAAAGGGTTTGATTTCTAAAATAAATGAATATTTTGGGGTTTTTAACCTTCAAATATCAACCTTTCTTAGGGGACCCGAAGATGTGGTTTGGGAGATTTTATAGCACCTACTTCAAAGGAATTGAATAGATGTTGGTTGTTTGGTATTTGTGACATGATAAACAAGCCATATCTTGAGTCATCTGCAAAATTTGTCAAGTGAAACATGATAGATGAAACCTGAATATATAATGTAAATAAACAGGAAAAAATTGTTTTCTGGCAGTTTGTTACAATATAAAAATGTAACAAAATCACAGATTAACCTCTTTTCCTTAGTAGGTTTCCTGTAATTGTGTGTGGTGATATTAAGCAACTTAACAAACCTCTTAAATCACTACTTTAGTTCAAAATGCTTTCTATTATTTTTAACGTCTTTTTGATTTTCTCTAAATCTATTTATGAGTCATTATAACTGAAAAAGTGCCTGATCCATGGGACAACTGTATAAGGCCTGCAGGATTAATATTAAAAAAAGGCTTTTCTTCAGATTTACTACTGCTTTTTTAACTAGTTTGCCTACTGTTTACCATCATTTGAGTATGCAAAAATGTGTGCTAGCAATGTGACTCTTCCATTTGAGGCTTTGGGTTTTTGATTATGATGCTTATCCAGCCCTTTATAATTATTTCCATGGGTGAGTAGCCTGCATGCTCTGTGAGCTTCTAGGGTATATCAGCTACAATAAAGCTGCTTTTATTCCAGAGTATTTCCACAAGTTGATTTCATCTTTTTATGGCTGCTAGTCCTGATCCATTCTCAGAAGCAGACTTGGATCCCACCCAGCCTAAGTATTCTATATAAAACTAAAGGTAGGGGATGCCCTGAGCCTTGTCAGCATATCCCAGATATGCAGGAAATGGCAACCAAGAAATAAACTAAAAAGCTCATTTAACTCTGTTCCCTGGCTTGTCCTGTCTGTCACCCTTAGCAGCTTCATAACTCCATGCTCTTCAATTGGATACTCTTCCCCTTCATACTCTTCTCTGACCTTCCTGGTCAACCCAGTCAATAAGCCCTATATGTGACCTACTGAAGTTTATGGAATCCAGAAAGCTGCATAACTTCTCTTCTAAACAGGGCCATATGATCTAGATGTGCTATTGTTTTCTTGAGATTAGAATGAAATCTTTAAAAAAGAGAGAACATATTGAAGGTCTGCTTGTTTTCTTGAAGGACAGTTTCCAGTTATGCAATTGGAATTCCACTGCAGCAATGACATGGTGGGGAAAAGCAAATTACATATTGCATAGATATTAACTGGGAAAAGGTGTTTAATTGACCCTGTACATACTGATGACTAACTGTGGGTATTTTTAAATAAGATAATAAGAGTTACCAGTTATTCAGCAAGTTACAGAAATGTCTTAAAGTTGAACAAATCTTTTACTTTTCAAAAATAATATTAGGGCTTGTCTACACTGGCAATTAACAGCGCTGCAACTTTCTCGCTCAGGGGAGTAAAAAAACACCCCTCCGAGTTCAGCAAGTTGCAGCACTGTAAAGCGCCAGTGTAGACCATGCCCCAGCACTGGGAGCTGTGCCCTTCGTTGAGGTGGGGTTTTTTTTGTTTTTTTTGTTTTTTAAAAGAGTGCTGCTACCGCCCAAGGCAGAGGCAGCACTTTAGCATTGCCAGTGTAGACTAGCTCTTAGTTTAACAAATTTTTACTATAGCACCACAGGTGTGCATGATGGTTTAGAGATCTAGGGACTAATTCACTTCTGCTAGCAGCGCCCTCGCTCCAAGCCATCTTTGTGCAAATAGCAGTGGAGAGGAAAGTTCTTTTGCATATGAAGCCAGTTTTCCGTCATATAAGGGCGCAAAACCTGGCCATAATGAACTTCTGTTTGGAGAGCTGGCTGGAACTCTGTTACCTAGCAGTTAGAATTTTGAGCTGGTGCTCCACCATAGAGATACTACAGCAGAATGTATATCAGGTGGTTTGCCTTTGCTCCTTGTCCAACGAGCAGAATCTGTGATACTTACCTCCCCATCCCTCTTCTCAGCCTTTGGAGAGATCAGCTGTGGGAAAGATTCTCTAAAGGCCAGTTGTAGCAGGGGTAGGTCAAAACTCCTCCTGAATACACCCATGTCCCCACTCAATGGGAGATCACTTTGTTTCTTTCTTTCTGGTCCCTGCTTTCTCTTTCTTGAACAGTTACATGAGTTTACTGCAGCCTTAGACTGCAGGAACCTCTATGTTGGAGTGGAGTCGGGAGGGGTGGATATTCTGAATGTTGGATGGGAGTAGGGCATTCATTTGCTTATGTAGGTTCTGGAGATGGGGCTGCTGTGGAGATATTACCTCACCTACTATGTCTTGGAATCTGTAAGACTGGTTGCTGAACTTTCTAACTCATGAATTAACAACCAGTAGATTCCTTATTGCTATGTGCCAGAATATTGGTCAAAGTCTGGCCTGTAAAGCAAGCATGGCTACCTATAATTTTTACTTATTTTTAAGTTTGCTCCTATGAAGAAGGGATTCTCTAATAAAGGAATTCTCTGTAAGGTTTACATAAAGGTTTTTCTTTTCCTTAGCATGCATTGGAGGATTCCACAGGAGGCTTAATTCCTTTTCATGGACAAAAGGAAGTACAGTAGATATTTCTTATTATGTCAGTCAGGGAACTGCCCAATTTGTCTCATGTCCTGATTTTCCACAAAGTTTCCTAGTATGATGATCTCACATTCTTGCATGTGAAAACCAGATTAAGGAGAAAGCTCTGATTTATTTTCTTCTTAAATTTATTCCATTGTTGCAATTTCTGTTTCTTTGTTAACTGTAAGTCACATAAGTCTTGTTAATGGAATACTCTTCACTTCCATGTGCCTAAAGACCTTTGGAAATAAAAATAAAATGTAGGAAATAACAGTAAAAATATTAACCAAATAAATCACAATGTCCAACTAAGTCATAAAATCAATGTGGTTAATAAAATGAACATTAAAACCCCTCCCTGTGCCATCAGAATGCTGGAGTCCTCTGAAACATTTATGGAAATGGCTCGCAATAATAAAAAATTAGCTGCTAAAGCAAAAAATTAGAATGAAAAGGTTGAAATGAGGACAAGTCCTGTACTGCAGGTTAAGCAAAGCAAAATTGCTTACATTTATATATGAGATTCCCCTTGTGCAAATATGTATAGATTGCATATTTTATGCCACTGGCGTTTGCTATTCCATTTCTCCTGAGTATTTGTATTGGTACTTCGAATCTGATTTTACATTCAGTATGAAAGAAGATATGTGAAGATTGGCTTCTGCTTAGGTGCAATCGATGCCTTTGAGGGTGAAAAGGATTTGAGCCTCAGAGGGGAGAAAAGAGTGGAAGATTCTCTCAAATCACTAGTGAGTCTGAGAGTTAGAAGGGAGTTGCTCTTTAAATAATATCACATCCTCCCTTCCTTTCCTCTAACACTGCGGAAATCCTTCTGTTAATTGTGATCAAGGCTCCCTGAATTTTTGAGCGTTGAGGGAGCAGAGTCTGGGAGAAGGGAGAAAAGCACTGTACACAACAGAACTTTGTTCTCCAGCAAACCCATGGGAAAATACAGGCAAGAATTAATGCTTACCATTTCACAATTAATTCCTGTGGACGCCTGGTGTAGAACTTCAAACTCCCCTCAAGGGGTAGTTTGTAGTACAAGTGGGATGCAAGGACAATGCAGCTTTTTCAGTCAGGCTGACTTAGAAGGTACAGGGAAGATGGGACAAAGAATGCTGCAGCCCCCTATGTATTCCATGAGATCAGTGTGATTTTTATCAGATCTCAGGACAAATGCAGACTTGGCCCCTCTCTGCAGTGCCAAACCCCATCCACTTGAGAAGAATGCGACACATTCTGAGGCAATACAAATATATATGGTTACTTAAGGCATGCCCACATTTTTATTGTATTGTTGTTTTTCTTTTCTCCCCTTTGTTCTTGTTCCCTTCTGTAAATACTTAATTTGAAAAGGAAGATAGAAATGAGTGAATATTATTGAAAGTGAATGAATAAATAATGAATTATTGTGAGTCTCATGGAAGAGGGCAGTTTTCAGGAAACATTTAAATAAAAAGTAGGGTAGGATGTTCCATGTGTTGGTAATTGCATGGAAAAAGGCATGGACCTGCAACTATGTTGAATTCTCATACGCCTCAGATGTGAACCTCTTCAGATATCCGCACCCAATTGGAGTTTTTTTATTATGAGTATGCAACCTTTTAAAGTATTATCCAATTTGTGTGTTTATATTTAATTTGTTTTTTCCCCAGACTTTGCTTCTGGCAGTTCTCCTTGTTTGACTTCTAAGTTTAGAATTGTAAACGGACAAATGATATTTTTCAGTGAATAGGCAAATTTGTCCTGACCTGTGAAAGGCATGTAGGGTACCCACAGGGCTTGGAATGTTTATTAACCAATTAAATTGTTCATTTTCCTGTTAGCTATTTTATTATAGGAGAATAAGTAATAGGATTTGTGTATTAAGGCAAAAAAATTAATAAGTCTACAACTGAGCTGCTCTTAATCTCTCGCATGAATTTATTGCAGCAAATAATTTTTATATTTGAAAGAATTCATTGGAGTAATAGTGATAGGCCAAATAGTGACTTCCCATGGGTAAACGCTCGGGCAGGAAAATTTGTACAAATTCTTAGTTTATGCTAATACAGTTGAGGGTACCATATTTTTGTTTTGGTTCTCTTCCCTATTTCAATCAAATGAATTCCAAGCACAAATTAAGTGTCACCTTTTGGCCATGTCGCGAAGTCACTGGGTCTGTGTGTCTACCATCTGGCCTGCAGGCTAGAAAGTTGCGGCCAGGCCCAGCACCACCATTGTCTTGGTGGCAGATCCCATAGTCGAGTTCAGTATTGGACTCGGTGCTGATGCCTCTCCTGGTACCATGTGGCAGTGTCTCATTTGATGCTGATTCCCCACTCCTCTTTGGCACCAAATTTGCCACCTTATTGGGCTTCAGATGAGTCTGACCGTAAGTTTGCCTCATCAGGGCTCGCTCCCCCATTGTCACCACAGAACCTCTTGGTAAAGAAAATTCATATCTTCCTGTATTTAGACGATTGGTTATTGAGGGGCAAGTCCCGAGAGGAAGGCCTCTCTTTTGTTCACATCACTCTACATGTACTCGATCATCTAGGACTCATCCTGAACCTGGGAAGACAACATTGGTTCCAGGTCAGTGAATTGAGTTCATTGTGGCCCAGATTGTTTCTACCAACCAAGTGATCCCAGGCAATCTGCTACCTATGTTGGAGCTGCAGTCTCATTCCTCAACTACATCTCAGGTTGCTAGGCCACATGCACGCAGGTAGTTCAATATACCAGGTGCATGTGGCGTAGCAACAGATGTGACTGAAATTGGTCTGTTTTTTGGACATGCTGGTCTGACTACCTCCACTGATGCCAGTCTCCTTACAGTGTGGGTGATTCAGGACAATGAGTGTCAGGGTGTTCCTTTCACTTGGCCTCCAGTGACCAGGACTATAGTCGCTGATGGCTCCTTAATAGGTGGGGGAGTCCATCTGGACTTGCTGAAAGTTCAAGGCATGTTGTCAGAACAGAAAGCTTCTCTGCCGATCAATGTCATGGAGCTTCATGCTATCTACAGTGCATCTCAGACCTTTCAGGATCACATTGGGGCTCAGCGGTTCTCATACTCCCTGACAATGCCACCACAATATATTATGTGAACAGGTAGCAGGAAGCACACTTCAACCTGCTTTGTCAGGAGACAGTCAGGTTTTGGCAGTTTTGCACTGGGGGAAACATTATGCCCATGACCAGTTGCTTGTCTGGAATTCACAGTCACCTGATGGATCACCTCAGCAGGAATTTCTGTCTGAATCACATGTAGTCTTTGAAGCTCAGTGTCCAGCAGTTGGTCTGTCTTTGCAGTTTGTGATATCCCAATGATCGATCTGTTGCCTCTCATAGCAAACAAGGAATACTGGCTGTTTTGCTCCCAGGGACGTCTCGGTCTGGGCTCCCTGATGGATGCTTTTCACCTGCGTTGGGAATCAGCACCCCTGTTTGCCTTCTCTCTGATTCCAGTGATCCTGCAGGTGATTCTGAAGGTGAAATTGGGCCCTGCCAAGCTTATTCTCACTGCTTCAGTGTGTCAGAGACCTCCTTGCATTATTGGTTGGCCCCCTTGTCCCTTCTTCTTCATCCTGACCTCCTAACTCAGCATCACAGTCAGGCTTGGCTGCCTGCATCTCACAGCGTGGATGTTGCATAGTTAGATAAGGAGGAAGGATGTTCAGAGGCGGTCCGGGGCAGGTCTTGCTTACCAGTAGAAGGTCCTCCACCAAGGCTGCCTATTCAGCTATGTGGAAGTGGTTCTCATTATGGTCATTAGCCTGAGAAGTTCAACCAATCCTGGACTGTATCCAGGACATCTTACTTGGAGTAACTGGTTAACACCTTCAGTCTTTTGGTCTTGTACTTAGTTCACTGAGAGTGCTCCTGATGGTGATTTCAATCCATGGGAAGTCAGTGTGTTCAAACCTCATAGCAGTGAAGTTTTTGAAAGGAGTCTTTCATCTCCACCTATTGGTTAGTGAGCTGGTTCCTTTGTGGGACTTCAATATTGTTTTAGCAGCTCTCATGGGATTTCCATTTGAGCCTCTGGCAACTTCGTCTTACTCTCTTCTGTGTCAGACAATTGCCTTTCTTGTTGCAGTAATATCTGCAATGAGAGTGTGCAAGTTGCAGGCTTTGATGGTGGCGAACTCCTTACATGCCTTTTTCCAAAGACAAAATAATCCTGCAGCTGCACCCTAAGTTTTTATCTAAGGTGGTTTCCCAATTTTGCTTGAATCAAGTTATATTTAAACACTGGAATAAATTGCCTAGGGAGGTTGTGGAATCTCCATCTCTGGAGATATTTAAGAGTAGGTTAGATAAATGTCTATCAGGGATGGTCTAGACAGTATTTGGTCCTGCCATGAGGGAAGGGGACTGGACTAGATGACCTCTCGCGGTCCCTTCCAGTCCTAGAGTCTATGAATCTATATATCTGCCAGTGTTCTTCCCTAAGCTGTATTCAGCCCCAGAGGAGCAATGTCTTCACACATTAGATGACAGGCAATTTTTAGCTTTTTATCTGGAGAGAACTAAACCTTTCCATTACTCACCTTGTCTGTTTCATATGCAGCTCAAATGAAGCTCAAATGAGGGGCCAAGCAGTCTCTTCACAAACAGTGTCCAGGTGGATAACTTCCTGTCTCATGACAGAGTACAAAGTAGACCAGGCTACAACTCCTTGGAGGTATGACCTCATTCTGCAAGAGCTCAAGTCACATCAGTGGCTTTTCTAAATGATATTCCTATATCGGACATTTGCAGAGCGGCTGCTTGATCCTCTGAGCATACTTTTTGCAAACCAGCATGCCACTGCAGCTGTTCCAGACCAGATGCAAACTTGGGAAGGCAGTCCTCCTTTAAAAAAGACTCTGACCCCCCACCTCCTGTGAGCATAGGCGCCAACTTCCCCTTTCACGTGGGTGCTCGACCTCTCCCTGCCCCCGCCCCCACTCCACCTCTTCAATGAGGCCCTGCCTCTTTCCACCTCTGTCCCACTCCCATTCCACCCCCTTCCCCAGAGTCCCCGCCCCAACTTTCTGGCTCCAGTGTGCAGGATGTGCATCCCACACAGCATACACATCTGCATCATGTCTCATTTTCCCAGGTCTCATTGGTTCCACCAAAGTTAGAGATATCTCAGCAACTAAATTCCTTAATCACCAAAGCAATAGTCCTCATCATCCATAACAAAAGCTGTTGAGAGATCATGTGTGACTGAAAATGACCAAGTCGCTGTCACCATGCCTTAGTAGGTTACAGCTGAGGATGCCAGATGCGGGACAAACTGCTGAGAAACAAGGCAGACTCACCTCAGACTGGTAGTTATTTTATCATTAGACATACCAAGCCAGTAACAAAAGTAAACTTCTGTCTTACCACACTAGTTAACAAGAAGTCAAAAATGCCATCTCCCTAGGCATCCCAGCCCTTGTTTCACCATCCAGATGCTAGACTTTCTGATGAGTTGTTATTGAAAACCAATTTAATCAAAAAAAGGATGGTTCTGATCTCAAGAGATCAGCCCTGTAGCCAGGTCAATATATAACTCAGATATTACCCAAAAATCACACTGCTGCCAATCTTTTACTAATTGAAATCTAAAGGTTTATTTAAAAGAGAAAAGAAGGAGAGTTAAAATAGTCAATAGATCACGCAGATACAATAATGGCCAATGTTCTTATTTCAGGTTGGTAGCAGTGATGTTATAGACTGCAGCTTGTAAACTCACACGGGTAGCCATTGGCCATTTGGAGGCTAAGCCATCCACAGGAAGACTCACAGGGCAGGAGGAGTTTCTTCTGTAGCCCATAGTTAGAGCAAAGTGTCGTTTAATGGGCCATCATACTTGAATAGTCCATTCACAGTGTGCTGGCTAGACTGGCTGTAAATTACCTTATGGGTGTTACCCCAGGAACAACACATCTAACATATAGATACATAACCAATATTCATAATGTCAGATACAGTGATGATACCTGGATTTAAACAGGATAATCACCTTATTATATCATAGCTTTTCCATGACACCTTACATGATATACTTTGTACAACTTTTGTTGCAGTTGTCCAACAGTGGCAATATCAATGATATACATGGTCATATTTCAATCATCACAGTGGCCACCACATTTTAGAAACAGCAGAGGATCTTTCAAATCCTTAACCAGTGCACTCTCCATTCAAATAGAAGGCCACAATACAGACTGGGACCCATCCTCCATGTTGTTAGTATTGCAGTCTGTGTAGCTGAAAATAGAGTTTAGTATGGTGTGAATGTATACCTTCACAACAATAGAGCCATGGCTAGACATTTGTAGTGGAGGGAGGGGGCTTTGTCTTTATATCAGTCTCTTTCTGTTTGCGGTTTATCTGCGGATAGGATGGAGTTTAAAAGACACATGTTCAGTCCTTCCTTCTCTAGATTGTCTGACTTTGTCAGTGTCCCTGAATGGTTAAATCATGAAGATCTAGTTCTGTTCTGAATTCTGGTTTCCTGTGTTGCAGTTTGGACCTTCAGGCTAGCCTGAGTCGTCTTTCTCTTGTTTATGAATTCAAGATGTTGAAAGAATGGGAAAATGTCAAAAGAAATCACAGCTTAAAATAGTGAAGCTTCCATGTTTAAATTATTTCATGACTTAAAACATCCTGTTC
Source organism: Chelonoidis abingdonii (assembly GCF_003597395.2). Classification (NCBI taxonomy): domain Eukaryota; kingdom Metazoa; phylum Chordata; order Testudines; family Testudinidae; genus Chelonoidis; species Chelonoidis abingdonii. The sequence goes on along the minus strand of NC_133775.1, from coordinate 61,627,535 downwards.
ATGTCCTTGTAGAAGGATGCATGTGATTAGACAGATACCAGCAACACCCTGGGAACTTGTGAAACTATTTTTTATTCTCCTTTCTAAAATTAATTCTTTTAAGGCCAAAAGGAGCATATTCTATATTAGACAAAATATACTCTTGCCTAGTGAATCTTAAAGTTTTAGGTGTATACTTGAATAATGTCTCTTCGTTTGGCTGTTTTCCTGGGAGCCTTATTTTTAAAAAAAGAAAAGAAAAGAAATAATCTACGGTGGTGCCCCAAAGAGAAAATGGCCTTGTCATGCTTTTGTTGACTTCCTCAATGATGGATTAAAATATACTAAGGGTAAAATGACTGGAAATACACATGTATGCAGTGTAATTGTAGCCATGTTGTCCTAGGATATTAGAGACAAGGTGTGTGAGGTAATACCTCTTATTGGAACAACTTTTGTTGGTGAGAGAGAAAAGTTTTTGAACCACACTGAGCTCTTCGTCAGATTGTTTAAACTGTAGTTGTTAACAATTTCATTGCTAGCCTCAATCCTTTATTTCTGTGGTCTCATGCCACAGGAGCCTTTTAAAGATCTTAAACTTGCCACTTCGTACATCTTTTTGAACACCTATATTTAAGGTTGCAAAATGGTTTCCACTAACTCTTTTCAGATGCTCATAACTTTCTGAAAATTCCTTTGGGCTGCAGTTTCCATGCTTGGAATTTCATTCTAACCACATATTCTGCATGTATCTATTGCACAAATGGTTGAAGTTTGAAATCAGGCCCATGATTTCTTGAAAATTTATCTGGTCTTCACTTTTTCAAGATTTTCCTAATTGTTTTGGCTCATAATCTCTCTACACTGACCTGGCTTGAAAACTTTGTTTTGGTTTTGTTTGCCTTGTGGAAAATTGCTTTTTAATTTTCTAGAGGAATGTATATGGGGCAAGAGAGAGAGCATGGAAGGGTAATGCTTTAGAGGGATACATGAGAAATGCCAAATATTTTCTTATGGATATTATATGTCCAACTCGATTAATTTTTTTTTGCACTTATTCAAACACAGTGAAATTCCTAAACAAAATCTTGAACAAAAGGTTTTAAAATTGTATATATCCAAAACCCGATACTACACATTTCTTACAGAAATCCTACAATTGCAATCAATCAAAACCTTACCAAGTTTGGAAGTGAATAGTTAAGAGATCTTGGAATTTGGTATTACTGTAGTATCTCAAGGTCTCTGAGATCAGGGCCCCATTGTGTAAGCACATAGTGTGATGCAATCCCTGCCCCAAAGAGCTTGCATTCTAAATAGACAAGACAAAGGGAAGCAGAAGTAGATGAATGTTGCCTAAGTTCACATTGCTGATCAGTGGCCAAGTAGGGACTATGATCCTGATTTCCTGGCTCCCAGTCCAGTTCTTTTTCCACTAGATTACACATGTCATATCACCTTTTATCTGTCATGATCACCCTGCCTCATGTATGCCATCCACCCAACCTTAACTCTGCTCCCTAAACTTTGTAAAAATATATGGAAAGGTGAAAGTAAACTATTCCTGATTTATGCTATGGTTGACCTGTGAATCAGAATCAAGTATGTATTACAGATTTTTATATAGAGGTACTATTCATTGTTGTCTGTAGGTACACAGAAACCACATACCTACAAGCTTGCATACTGAATAGAAACATAGGGTGCCTTAAACCCCTTCTAATTTGCTCATGTTACATATGTAAGCATTAATCTACTACAATGTGGATTTAAAAGCAGCAAATGAGAGATCTATCTGTACATTATCCAACTCTAAAGGTATTTTTACAGGGCAGTTGCAAAAGATGTGGATACTGTACTAGATTACATGAAAAATTGCAGCACTAAGTATCAGGTAAACTAGAGAAATGTATACATGGTTTGACATAAAAAGGAGTTGATCTCCCACAACTTTTTATTTATTGACACTGTTTTCCCTGTAAAAATGTTCTGTATATTGTCTCTCTTTTCCTCTGCAAGATGTTTCTTCTTCCAGTTTTCAAGTGTTGAAGATGTATGCACCAGCAAAAATTTGCTTCTTTACAACCATGTGTATATTAATTCAAGAGATTTCAGTTAAAAAGTCAATACAACTCTGCAACATTTTCAATAATTTAGATTATTTTAATGTGGCCTTTTCTTAACATAGATATTTATCACTTACAAAATGATGCTTTCTTCACATATCAAATCTCCCATTATCTTTAGTGGGAGTGTAGTGGTACGGCATGGCTCCCCTCCTCCCCAGAGAGGGTCGAGCCCTGCCAGAGGCCAGAGGAGACGGAGCTACGGAGCTCTGAGCCCGCCCCTCAAAGGGTCAGGTGGCGACCCGGAACTATAAAAGCCGGCCCTCAGAGCTCAGTCAGGCCCCAACAGCTGGAGAGATCCGACGTACCTCAGGGAGCTCGAAACTGGGAGACTCCGGCGTCCCAGGGGAGCCACCCAGACTGGCTCCCCCGCGCTCTTTACTGGGGGGAGTTGCCGGAGCTTCTCTGCACATGCTACCCAGAGGAGCTGCCGGCGCTACCCCACTCCTGCTACCCGGAGGAGCCCACGGGGCTTCCCTGCGCCTGCTGCTACCTGGAGGAGCCGCCGGCGCTACCCTGGCCTGACTATCCCGAGGAATTCCCGGACCTGCCACCCAGGCCCGGTCGCCATGAGCCTATGCTCATGGACCCTTCATAGGCCAACATTAGAACCCAGGTAGGTCCTGAGGGGCAGTACGGAAGCAACCCGGGGGCAGCTGACCCCAGTCAGGCTGCAGAGTTGCCAGAGCCTATGTCAGTGTGTGGAGGCCAGGATCCCCACTGACTGACCAGCAGAGTGATAGCCGCTGCTAGGGCCCCGGGCTGGGATGCAGTGGAGTGGGAGGGCCTGCGTTCCCCCTGCCACCCAACTCCTGGGTGGCAGACTCCCCCTCTCCCTGGCCAGAGGAGGCCAAAGCCTGAGCCTACTGACTCAGCGTTTGCTGCCCCGCCCTGACCAAGGGCTGGGCCTTAATCTATTGCTATTACTACTCAGTCCTGACTCAGGTCTGAGCTTACTGACTCTGTGTTTGTTGTCCGCCTTGGCGTAGGGCCCGGCGCCACGCGGCTGGTATGGCAGCCCTGCCGGAGGGCCTGAGCCCCTTGCCTGCTGGACGGACAAGCACCGCAAGGACCGCCAGGCTAGTTTCCCGGACCAACTGGAGTGGAGTGGGCTGGCGTGGCTCCCCTCCTCACCGGAGAGGGTCGAGCCCCCCGGCCACACCCGCTTACAGGGAGTCTTAAATGTGCAAGGAATCTTAGGTTAGTGGGTTTGCATGTCCAGTTTTTAGTTCTAGATTTTAATCAGAGTAATAGCTAACGTGCCAATCCTTCAAACACTTAGTCTGATGCATAACTTACTTATGAGCAGTCCCATTATAATTAAGAGGAATGCATAGAAGCTTTAATAACTGTACTATTTGTATAGGATTATCATGAGCATAATTATGCATCTGCTTAAGTATTTGTATGGTTGGGCTGAAGAGGATATATAACATGTTCAGCAAAATCTTATGTCTAATTCCTACTTCATTCTTGATTGAAACTAATTAAAATCCACCGTACATTAAAGAAAAAATGGAGAGTATGCTGTAGCTCCAGTTTGCCACATCATATCTAAAACTTTGCATTTTCATGACAAGCAGATTAATTACCCGTGGCTTTACATTTAGGATAACTTGATTATTTTTTCTTGTTATAAATGTGAGCTTCTCAGAGAAGAGATGAGACTTGTAACAAAATTGTGCTGCTTTTCTGGACTACCAAAGTCCTTAACTACAATGTTAAGTGAGGAGTTACTGTATTATGTTCCTGAAAAATGCGACTTTAAGCAAAACAATGTTAAGCGAATCCAATTTCCCCATAAGAATTAATGTAAACAGGAGGGATTAGGTTCCAGGGATATTTTTTTTGCCAGTCAAGTGTTTATATGTATACACATACACAGACACGCGCACTCTCTCTCTCTCTCTCTCTCTCTAAGTTTTAAACTATTTAATACTGTACACAGCAATGATGATTGTGAAGCGTGGTTGAGGTGGTGAAGTCAGAGGGTGGGATATTTCCCAGGGAATGCCTTACTACTAAATGATGAACTAGCAATTGGCTGAGCCCTCAAGGGTTAACTCATTGTTAATGTAACGTCACACTCTACAAGGCAGCACGAATGGAGGGAGAGGAGACAGCATGGCAGACAGAGACACACACTGTGTGTGTGTGAGAGAGAGAGAGATGCGCATTTCCCCTTTAAGTATGCTGACCCCCCCACTCTTAAGTACACTGCCTTGTCAAGCTAATCAGCAAGCTGAGAGGCAGCTGCTGCCAGGAAGCTCCCTCTGTCCTGAACCCTGTTGTGTGCCCCCCCTGCTCTATAGAGATGGGGTTAGCGGGGTGCAGGAGCAGGGGGGAGGGGGACACCCTGGCATTAGCCTCCCCCCCCCCGCCCCACAACAAGCAGGAGACTCAGGGAGCAGCTCCAAAGCTAGGGTGACCAGACAGCAAGTGTGAAAAATCAGGACGAGGGTGGGGTGTAATAGGAGCCTATATAAGAAAAAGACCCAAAAATCGGGACTGTCCCTATAAAATCAGGACATCTGGTCACCCTATCCAAAGCAGAGGGCAGGAGCAGCACATGGCAGTGAGAGGAAGACAGCTGAACAGCCGGCAATTGGTAGCCTGTTGGGCGGCTGCTGCACAGGGAACTTAGGGGAGCGGGGAGCTGATGGGGACTGCCGGTCCATCCTGGTTCCAAGCCACCACCAGCTAGCTGCAACGGGCTGGTCTTCCTGCAAACAGTGGACAAATCAGGCAGCTGCCAAATGCACAACTTTAAACGAGCATGTTCCCTAATTGATCAGCAACGTAACAACGTTATCCAGGACGACTTTAAGTGAGGAGTTACTGTACATATTTACTATATAGTATATGAGTAACACCAAAAAGAGCATAACTCTTCTAACAGGACATTGTTCTAGAGCTGATATACTTCTGTGACACAGAGCACACTGATTTATCAATATAATTACAATCTTTTGTATTTGTGATTCTATAGAAATAGTCCTGTGATTAATACTATAGCATACTGTTCTCATTTGTAATTAAACAGTATATTGAACGTTCTCAATTTCATTTTTGGAAGTGTAATATGAGCATATATAAAGAAATTCATGGTCCCAGAATATTATACAAGCAATTTATTAATAACTTTAATTATTATTTATTTGTTTTTATTACTCAGATGACTTAAAACTATAAAAATTCACAGTTAATGAACATATCTCAGAAAAAAAGGTTGTGTAGTAACTATATTTGACAGCTGAATAGCTAGGATTTTCATATTTCTCTGCTCGGAGGACTTTGTTCTTATGCAATCTAGTCAATGGTATCAGTTTACTATATAAAGTGGGGCTCTTTCGGGGTAGTGATCTTATTTTAGAATCAGACATTGATGAGAACTTTGTGCTGGTGAAAGGGGCCAGTGTAATGTAATGTATGGGGAAACAGACAGAGCTCTTGGAAGAGGCCTGCTTGAGGGCATCAAAGCCCCCCTCAGTTTGATGGGGGAGATCAAAGGGAATTGGTCAAGTGGAGTGTGATCATGAAAAAAGTAAAATGTGCCAGAGAAGGAAACTATGGGGTGGGGACACTGAGTGGGGAACCGCTCACAGTGATAGGAAAGGAGCCGTCTTTCCCTCAGAGTGTTGGAAAAGAAGCCAATTTCTGTAGGAGTGATGGGGACCCTGGACAGGCCTCTCCATGGAAAATGGACTTCCTTTCAGGAGAGGATAGGGGTGCAGGAGGCCACAAAGAAACAGAAACCAGCTAAGTACATGGGACAAATTGAAAAACGGAGTGCTCAGGATGAGGTCAGAGGTGTGACAGTGGAGACCACCAAACAGAGAACCTGAAAGTGAAAGAGGCCAGCCTGTTTGAATTGGAAAACTGAGTCCACAAGGAACAGAAGGCCTGCCTCCTTGGGTGAGGGAGGGGCCACAGGACTAGAAATCAGTTAATTGTGTGGGCAACAAAAGAAGAACCAGAGTGAAGGTGAAAGAACCAATGAGCAGAGAACTCTGGACTATATCCACAGCTTTTTGAAGTGGACCAAGGAATTGGTAGATGTTACCCAGAGGAATTTGGTCCAGATACATGAAACAGTTATCCACAGCATCAATTTCCATGATCCATTCAGTCTTTGGCACTTCTGCTGTGATTATCATTACTGGATGCTAATCATGGTGGGTGATTTTGCCTCTGGTAACTGAACTGAGAATACCCCCTCATTTTATGAAGCAACAGAATACATAACAGCCCCTGAATGACAATGACTTTGATGTACAACCTTTATTTTAACATCACATCTGAGCCTTAAAATCTTGCAATCTTGAGATTCTGGCTCACCTTTGTTATCTAAGCTGTCTGCATGCCTTTATTAATACATAAAGTATATTGGTTTAAGAGGGCAGTGTGCTCTCTTCCAAACATAGCATGTGAAGACTTAGAAAATATATTTCCCTCAAAATGCTATGTCTCTTCAAAGAAGTGTGATCATATTTTTTCCACATAAACGAAGTTATGAAATGGTAGTGAACAGGCTGGAAACATTCCCTATAACATCTCAATCCTCCATTTCATTAGGAAGACCTTTTTCAAATAAACTGGACAGATCTTCTTTGGAATTTTTGGGGGTCACCAGCATTACTAGACAGTTTGTGTTGCAAGTGTTCATAAAAGGTCTTGGTAGTAGGCAAAATAGGTAGAACTAGGAGAGGGAACTGCTGGGATTGATGCTTACCCAAGTTAGAGAAAGGAGGGAGCCATCCCACAGCTGTTAACAGGAGATGAGGAGCTATATTCCCACCTACTTTAACCTGTCTGCATAACTGAGTTGTAATGATATGTTCAGCTGTAGCTTCCGGATGAAACATCTAGGAATTCACAAAAGCCCTTTTTTTGTTAGCTGGTGTCTTCAGATTTGTCACAGAGAAAGATTATAAATTTAATTTGGCTTGTTGACTCACTAAGCAATATCAGTTTAATTTACATTCTTTTCAGTTTGAAATTTTTGTGTTAATTGCTCTCATGTTAAATCATAATTTGTATGACATAATACTGAATACTTAAAAGTTTAAATGAAATCTATAGTGCAATCTTGTACGAAGAGTACCTCATTTCACGAAAGCAGCATGTTCATTTGTGTATGAGAGGCTGTAAATATTCAAAGAATATTAAGTTACTTAATACTGAATATTATTTCAAAACTTTTTTGTCACGTAAGTGGATGAGTTAAGATGGCCTTTTGATTACCAGAAATGGTTGTACTTATTTTTGTGGAAAATGAATTAAAAGCTGTAGTAGGACTAGACTACTATATGTGATTATAGGATTATACAATAGGCAAACATAAGTTTATACCAGTTGTATTATTAATAGACTGCTTGCAAAATGTAAAGTGATCCTTGGAAATAGAGATGGGCCAAAACTGGAGCCTTTTAGCCTTATCCTCCTGAACTCTGGTTTAGATACCATAGAACCCAGATGCAAATCGCCCTGCTTTTGATCGTGCAAACTCAAATTCCACCTGAGGTTTACTAAACTAAACCCAAACCATGGCCTTGTCATCACATCTTTAAAGAAGTTAAATCTCTTTATACAATATCTGTGTGAGAATGATTGAAGAGTGTACACAGTTAATCCCAGCCAAACTACTTATTAGGCAGAAGCTGAATATATATTACATTCAAAGCAGATGTTTTTGTTAGTGCTCTAGGATTGGTAATGAGCTGAAATTCTTGTTTTGCATGAGCAGTATTTTCCTTGGGGTTTATTCTGCTTTCTGTATCTTGGGAGTTGATCCAAAAACATTTTAATTCTGTTATGGTTATATATTAAGTAGAACAAGGGATGATTCTGGGGGTTTTCTATATTGCTTGCAATCTGAAATGCAACACTTTTTTGTATTAAGGAGCAAATCTTGCTTCCACATAGATTCAGAGACTCCTCTAGCAGCAGATCTATGTAAGTACTTATTACTATCACCAGAGAATGTTAATGCTTCCCAAACATTAGTTACTTTATCCTCATCCAAGTTTGAAAATGTTGGCTGTAAAATTTTCTTTTATCTAAGTATGAGAAAGAAAGGTATATGAAGAACACATGCTCCCTTCTTTGACCTGGTCTACACTACGCGTTTAAACCAATTTTAGCAGCGTTAAACTGATTTAACGCTGTACCTGTCCACACTACGAGGCCCTTTATATCGATATAAAGGGCTCTTTAAATCGGTTTCTGTACTCCTCCCGAACGAGAGGAGTAGCGCTAAAATCAGTATTACCATATCGAATTAGGGTTAGTGTGGCCGCAAATAGACGGTATTGGCCTCTGGGCAGTATCCCACAATGCACCACTGTGACCACTCTGGACAGCAATCTGAACTCAGATGCAGTGGCCAGGTAAACAGGAAAAGCCCCGCGAACTTTTGAATTTCATTTCCTGTTTGCCCGGCATGGAGCTCTGATCAACATGGGTGGCGATGCAGTCCCAAATCCAAAAAGAGCTCCAGCATGGACCGTACGGGAGATACTGGATCTGATCGCTGTATGGGGAGACAAATCTGTTCTATCAGACTCGTTACAGAAGACGAAATGCCAGCGTTTGAAAAAAATCTCCAGGCTACACAGTGCTGCGTGACAAGGTAACGGAAAGCCAAAGATCAAATGGATGCTCATGGAGGGAGGGGAGGGGTATGAGGACTCCAGCTATCCCACGTCATAGCGTCTCCGAAAAATATTTACCTTCTGGCTGAGCTCCAATGCCTGTAGGTTTAAACACATGTCCGGCGTGGTTCAGGTATAGTTGACAATTCTACTCCTCCCTTCCACGTGAAGAAAGGGAAAGAAATCATTTTTTGACTTCTTTCAGTGTCACCTATGTCTACTGAATGCTGCGTAGCCGCGATGCTGCGCAGTGAAGAGCAGTATCCGCTCCTCTCCTTCCCTGGTGGCAGATGGTGCAGTAGACTGGTAGCCATCCTTGTCATCACCCATGAGTGCTCCTGGCTGCCTCAGGTGAGGTGGCTGGGGGCACCTGGATAAAAATAGAATGATTCCCGGTCATTCCCAGTAGATGGTACAGAACGGCTGGTAACCGTCTCATCATAGCAACTGGGGCTGATCCATCAGCCCTCCCTTTCCTTGTAAAGAAAGATTCTGTACTGCCTGACTATCATAGCAACAGGAGGTGCCTCCCCTCATTTTATCTCACTAACAAGTCACTATTTTATTCCTGCATTCTTTATAACTTCATGACACAAATGGGGGGGACACTGCCATGGTAGCCCAGGAAGGTTTGGAGGAAGGAAGCAATGGGTGGGTGTTGCGGGCACCCCCCATGAATGGCATGCAACTCATCATTTCTGCGGATTGACACGGAGCAGCTGTGCTCTCTGTAACACTGGTTCTCTAGTACATTGCCCTATTCTAGGCAGACTGACTCTATTTTTAGAAACCATAAAGGAGGATTGACTCGGATCTTCCCATTTGCCTTTGCGCCCCCGGCCGACCTCAGCCAGGGCACCATGATAGCAGCAGACAGTACAGAACGACAGATAACCATCATCTTACTGCTAGTATAATGGCAGCAGATGTACAGAACGACTGATAACTGTCTCTGCTATCATGCAAAAGTAATGAATTGCTGTGTAGTGCTGCAGTAACACCTCTGTAGCGGCATCCAGTACACACATGGCGACAGTAAAAACAAAACAAAAACAAACAAAAAAAAAAAAACCTGAACGGCTCCATGGTTGCCGTGCTATGCGTCTGTCAGGGCAATCCAGGGAAAAATGTGCGAAATTTGTCTGCCATTGTTTCCGGAGAAAGGAATGAGTGATGACATTACCAGAACCACCCACAACAATGATTTTTGCCCATCAGGCACTGGGATCTCAACCCAGATTCCAAGGGGCGGAGGAGACTGCGGGAACTATGATACTACCCACAGTGCAATGCTCCGGAAATCGCGCTAGCCTCGGACCATGGACGCACACCGCCGAATTAATGTGCTTAGTGTGGCCGCGTGCACTCGACTTTATACAATCTGTTTTACAAAACTGGTTTATGTAAAATCGGAATAATCCCGTATTGTAGACGTACACTTCATGTTGTTTGCAAAAATGTAACCATTTCATCTGGGAGGTTTAAAATTAGTCTATAAATGTATATTTTATGTATTTACAGAAAACTAGTATTATTCTGCCTGGTATTATATCAGATCTAAACATCTTTCATCAGCAACTCTTCTGCTTTTCTTACAGGGTTATTTCAGCTTATGTTTTTAATTGTCATACTTAAATCTTATATGGCATATATACTGTATTTCAGTATATACATTAATAACATTAATTTATTGTGTTAATGTCTGTCTCTTACCAAGTTTTATCATGGTGCTGGATTATGTGTGGGGAATGTGCAGAGGGCGTGCATTAGTTTTGAGTGGGGGTTTTTTGGTTTGGATACCATTCAGCGCTGCTGGGGTACGTGTTCGCTGACACGTGGGGCAGTTAAGAGTGAATCATCTGGCCCCACTCCACTGTTGATCCTTCTGGCCTCATATTCCTGTCACGACAGGACCTGGCTGACTACTTCAGCACCTCCACACCTGGAGTGGGGAGCATCTTTCCTCTCCTCTCAGAAACACAGAAATACCTTTTGCGATAGCCAGGATGTGCTGCAGATGGGATTTGATACTAATCCAGTAAACTTCACAAATCCTTGAAGCAGGCAGGACAAATTACAAGGAAATGTACCACAGGAAATCCTTCACTATCAGGCAGAAAGACGCACTAGATGACCTAATGAATCTTTTCCATGTCCACCATTTATTATGTCATAAAGCATCAAGTTCTCAGACTAAACTTCAGTGCTCTTAATTATGGATTGCTTTTTGGGGAGGTTTGTTATATTATCTAAGTAGCATGCTGGCTAAAAAGCTTGTGTCTTATTTTTGAGAACATGTCTTTTGGAGTTGTTGTCAGCTGTTCCCTTGCAGCATTGCTCTTTTTGTGCTTTTGGCTGATTAATTGATTTCCCTCAGCAGGACTCAATGTGAAACAGGGGAGTGATTTACACAACCATCCCTGCATTTCCTCTCTCTCTCTCTCTCTCTCTCTCCATCCTCTAATCTCTCAATATTTTGATATTTTTAAGAAAAAATCATTCTCTTGGCTCTGTTAACTGAAAGGTTACTCACAAGAGCAAGAATCACTTTCTTCTTAGTATCTTTCATGGCTTTAAAATGAAAATAAATATAATTGCCCTTTTTTTTTTTTGGCTTTCCAAGAAATCATTCTGGGGCTTATGTTCATGTGTTCTGGCTTCTATTTTGGATAAGTTTTTTATCATCAGTCTCTTTATTTTGCATTCTTTTAATTCTGTTCTGTCCATACTACCTAGACAGCCAGCCCGGAATAGATTGTATGTCAATATTTATTTTTTTTACTGTGCTATGAAGATATTGTATACTCTGTGAAATATTACTATTATTATTATTATTCAGATCACATCAAGAACTTAACCAATACAGTTTTAGTGGGGAGGAAATAGATAGCTTCCAACCTTAGTTTTATCAATGAGGAATCCTTGTGGCACCTAGGATTCCTCATTGTTTTTGCTGATACAGACTAACATGGCTACCCCTCTGAAACCTTAGTTTTGTCACATAAACTCTTCCTTGAGTCAGAGCCTGAATTGAGTTGGCCCTTTAAGCCCAGAGACTCTGCTCACGTTCACAGGAGAAGCTTGCTTGCTTGCAAGTAGTCGGTCAGCGATGGAAGCTCACTCACAGAAGCCATAACACTTCTCCCCTTCAGCTGCAAATTGGTCAGAGTTTCCCTTCCCACCGCACAACAAAGTTAGGGGTTGTAGGGGAGAGAGAGCCACAGGCTTCCTAGGCCTTGAAGGTCATTGCTGGGTGGGATAAAAAGGACTGTGAGTAACCAGGGATTTTTAGAGAAAAAATTACATCAAAAGATTTTCAATGCACGTAACTGGTGTAATGTTACATTTTGAAGGCAGTCCTCACAGCAGAAAGAGCTAGGACAAAATTTTCAAACCGGAGTACCTAAAGTTAACATACTAATTCTATATTTAGGCATCTAGGTAGAGGTGGCATGATTTTTCACTGTTGCTGAGCAACCCAATTTCCCATTAAAGTTGAAGGAGGTGTAGGCACTCAGTGACTGAGGATTCACCCTGGTATATATCTGGGGGGGAAATGCAATCTATAAACAGCTTGGTGGCATAGTAATGGGAGACTTTTTCTTCTAGCCTTTCCTCTTATATTGTAAATTATTTTATACCTAAGTCAGGTTACTTGAGCTTTTAATACAGCTCTATGCTACTTCCTGATGCTTGAAATGGTTTTTCTTAAGCCAGTGCTTTTCTGTCTTTGATTTGTAAGAGGTTCTGTTTTGGGAGGATGGATTTCTGTTCTTGTCTCTACCTTCCCTGTGTTCTTCCTTGTTTCTGCCCCCCTTCCCCCATCCTTTTCACATTTTCTGATTTCTTCCTACTTTGCTTTTCTCCTTTCCTGTCTCTCTCTTCCCCTCTCTGTTTCTGAGATACTGTGGTCAGTCTTTGCTCACTAATCATACAAGCTCTTCTAATTGATGTGTCTGTTATCTTCCCATCTGCTCGTCCTACTCTTCTAGGTGCGCCCTGAACTATAGTGCCTTGGCTTGACAGTTCACTATATGGAATAGAAGAGAAGATGTGTAATGGGGGATCAGAGTAGCTGGACCTCTTCGATCATTTCCAACACCTTATCAGCAGATCCTGACTGACTAGAAAAACTGTATCCATCTGTGTCACAACATGCTAGCATATACATTGTGACACCAAAATAAGATGAATTTTCATCTCTGATGATCGCAATTAAAAAAAAATTCTGCCATCTAGATTAGAATGGGCAGGGATTGGAGACTAGCAGAGATGTGAAATAACTTTTGAATATGGGTTCAAGTTGTGACTTCAGTTTTGGTGATCAGGAGTCTTAGGACAGCGAAATAGAAGTGCTGTAACATAAGTAGGGCCCTACCAAATTCACAGCCATGAAAAACGCATCACAGACCCTGAAATCTGGTCTTTTGTATGCTTTTACCCTATACTATACAGACTTCACCAAGGAGACCAACCTTTCTCAAATTGGGCGTCTTGACCCAAAAGGGAGTTGCGTGGAGGATTGCAAGGTTATTTTAAGGAGGGGTCATGGTATTGCCACCCTTACTTCTGCACTGCCTTCAGAGCTGGGTGGCCGGACAGTGGTGGCTGCTGGGTGGCCAGCAGCAGCACAGAACTAATGTTGGCAATACCATACCATGCCACCTTTACTTCTGCACTGCTGCCTTCAGAGCTGGGTGGCTGGACAGTGATGGCTACTGACTGAGGGCCCAGCTCTTGAGTAGAGCTGGCTGGTCACATAGTTCTGACTCTCCTTGTCTCTGGCTGCTAAATCACACTAAAAGACAACTTCAAAAAGCAGTAAATGTTTTCCTGAAATTAAACACATTGCCACAGAGATGTGTTATGATAACTATTTGAAGGGTAGGTGGCCCTGGAAAGGGAGGAGAAAGTGCAAATGTGGGAAGAAATGTGCATGAGACAAGTTCTCCATGTAGGGTAGGACTACACTTATGGTGGTGTTTAGAGTACAGACACTGCGTGTCCAGCTAGCACAGGCATAAGTAGCAATGTAGATGGTGAGGTATTGCTTAGGCAAGTAGAATATAGAAGTGCTCAAACCTTAGGTTGGTCTATGCCATACATGGCTCTCTATACAACAAAACAGAGCCTCTCACATCCACACTGCTGTTTTTAACGGTGTAGTGTCCCACTGCCTCACTGCTTCTGGAGCCTTTCCCCACTGCAGTGTGAGGCTCCAGCAGTGGAGAAAGATTCTGGCAGTGGTAGACCTCAGGGAAAGGTTTCAGCAGGTCTCGATTGCTGGAACATTTCCCATCTGCCAGAGGCTTTTATTGCTACGTGTAGCTACATGTATCCTATACACCACTGCAAGTGTAGACAAGGCCAAAGTTGTGGACCACCCCATGGAAGGATTTGAGACTCCCAATATTAGACAGTCTAGACTGGATTTTAGAAAATATTGTACTTTTTTGAGAAATGAACTGCATAAAGAATCGGGTGGAAGGACAATTTGTCCAGGATCACGTAATCTTCAAACAAGACCTGTATGATTACCTCTTATGTTATGAGGATGGAAGAACTTTTTGGCAAACATACTGAGCACCTTGAGACAGGTCCTTATGAGGAGTTAATGGATTAGGAAGTAAAAAAGAAAAAGAAAAACAGAACACATTCTCTGTCCCTACTGCACCCCTTAAAACTTCATCACTCAGGATTTAGACATTAAGGAATGAGGAGATAGTACCTAACAGACATCATTGTTAGACATTAGAAAATAAGGGATTCTTCATCAGTAGTAAAACAAATTAATGCATTTGTTATTTTTGTTGTTGAAAGGTAATTGGAGAGACCAGAAAAAACAGACTTAGTAATATCAGTACTATATTGACTAGCAGATTTTTTTGTTTTTATAGTAATGGTCCCAAATCTTTCTAGCTAAAAATAAAGTATATCAGAATACGAAGTACCGAGAATGAACGAACTAACTGGCGTACTCGCTTTCAGTATGATTGCTGAAAAGACAAAAGGAAAGGTATCCTTTTATGGGACAAATGCTCCTGCAATCTTTTTTCTGTTGTACATATTTAGTTGCAAGCATCTTATATAAAATGACTTTCTGGCTAGTCTCGGTATAAAAAGATGAATCCACATCAGCGGCTTGATGAAAATCTGTAGTAATATAGGAATTCTTATGCTACGTAACATGGTATTGCCTCATCTTCAGCCATAATTTTCCTTTAAATGTTCAAATGCTAATAAAATATAAATCATTGCTTTAATAAAGATGAATGTAAAAGATGACTGTAAGTTTAAAGTTTGCCTGTGCAAGGCTGCATACGTATACAAAATAATATTGTTCCTACAATTGAGAACTGTAAGCAAGGAATATACTTGCTGCATCAGTGAACATAACAAACACCATGCAAACGGGAAGATATATGGGTTAGTTCTGCAAATCATAGAAATGTAGGATGGAAAGAACCTTGATAGGTCATCTAGTTCTATCCCCTTCAGTGAGACAGGACCAAGTATTATCTAGACCGTCCCTGATAGGTGTTTGTCTAACCTGTTCTTAAAAACCTTGTACGATGGAGATTCCACAGCGTCCCTAGGTAATTTGTTCCAGTCCTTAACAACCCTTACATTAGGAAGTTTTTCCTAATATTTAACCTAAATCTCTCTTGCTGCAATTTAAAATGGTGATGAAGATTTAAAATAACGAAAAATGTGTTCAGTATCTACAGAACTATATATTTTTTGTTTGAAAAGAAAATATATGAATGTCACCGGAGCTAGAACTTAGCAAGGAATATTAAAATTATGGGAATTAAATATATTTCTAAAATATTCAAGCAACCTTTTTCTATAATCTGATTCAAGAAAATGATACTTAGGAAAATAAAAATAATAAAAATATCAGAATGGAAGTAAAAATATAATATATAGACTGGAACTGATGTTAAAAATGTAAACCAGGTGGGTGAAAGTAAAGAGACAAGCTCAGGTCATTATTCCCTGCTAGTGGTCACTTGTTGACCTTAGGGACAGTAGTTTTTTCCTACAAGCTTAAACTCCAGTCTATATAAGATATTTTTATAATTCCTTTTAAAATGTTCCTTTACTTTATATATGCTGCCACTTGTTACCTTCTGAGGCTTCTGTTTGAAATTCAGTGAGTCAAATTAAGCCCTAATGTGTGTGCAGTTTTCTTGTAATCAACGGAGTTGTACCAGCTTACAGCAGGATTGAATTTTCCCCAGTAGATTATGCTGATATTCAGTCCATATGAGAGCTTGAGCCGTATGGCAACAGTCATCTTGAATACATAAAGTTATAAATATTTTCCTTGGTTTTTACAATATCTTTTATATTTCATTCAAACTTAATTTTTCCTCATAGAGTGTTTGTGGACACCTCCTTGTGTCGGCAGGGGGTAGGGATTGAGATGGGGAAGGAAATAGAATATCCATGACTAAATTTCAAGGGTTCACGTTCACACTCTTTAAATACCTTCAGTTTACATAGGCACTGTTTGCAGTTTATTTGGCAAGGTCATCAGTAGTTGGTTCACAAATTCCTCTTGTGCTTACTTCTGTTTTAGTAATGTAGTTTGTTTTATCACAGGAATAAGTGCATCTTCCCTGACATGCTGTTGTGTTGCAGACAAATTTCTGTAACCGTGTCTTCAGTAGTGCACTTCTCTAGCAGATAAGAATGGAATAGAGAAAGTTACTTGCCTATAACTGCAGCTCTCTTTTAAAAAAAAAGAAAAGAAAAAAAAAAGTATGCTCCAAGGAACATCTATCATCATTAATGTTTTCAGGTTGTTTCAAAGAGAGAATTAGTAGTAGTCAACTGGAAATGACATTGATCTGCTATTAAGAAGGATTATTCATTTTAAATGTTGAAAATCCTATAACACTTGCTAATATTCTGAATATGTTATCTAATGTGTAGTATAAATTGAAGTAAATTGCTATAATTACAACCAAAAAGTCATTCTGCTCTAACAGAATAAATGGCATTTCATTTCTAAGTGTTTTATTATTTTTATGCTGTACACATTTATTTTAGTATCATAATCAAACCTTTTATATCTTCAGTTTCTTTTTCATCTCTTTATGAACTTTTCCAAACCTCCTTTGTATTATTATCTATTTGCATGTAACATGGGTCTCCTCAATCTACATGCGCTGCGTGCCTAGCTATGTAGTGGTCAGATTTACTGATTCAATTTCATACGTAGTAATATAGGATGCGGTCTCGTTATTTTGATTTCTAGACACATCAACAGTCTGGGAACCATTTAGGGATACTACATGCATGAAAGATGCGATAGAAAAAGAAATAGATTGGTTTATCTCACACTTACCTTCCTCGCCTTGTGATCAGCTTTACTTCGTGTGTGTGTGTGTGTGTGTGTGTGTGTATATATATATATGTATGTATGTATGTTTTATAAATAAAAAAATAGGATAGCAGTCTAGTCACTGCTACTCCTGTCAGTCCTCTGCCAGCTATTATCTCCCCTAGCACAGTGGTTACTATTAAAAAGGCAGCATTTATTGTTATGAAACTGCAATGTTTCCTGTAATTTGATAAGGAAATAAGATGTTGTAACTGTTGGTAAATGCTGATATTTTAATTCAGACACTGTAAGCTGCTGCTACCATTCTGTGCTACCAAAATTGCTTGCCTCTTCCGTCGCTAGTTCTGGTGGTATTCCGAAGAGGAAGAGAGACAGGTGAAGAAGTGCTGACATTTATCTCCTTAACAGAGAATTGCATTTGCTATAACCCCGCAGTTTGGTTTCTATGAAAACATCTAAGGAGTTTCCAAAATGCATGAGGAAGCTGTTAAAGTTGTTCACAGCATTACTGATATTGGGACTTTCACAAAATCCATATGTATTTACCCCTTCTAAGCTTTGGGGGCTGGGATGGTGTCCCTAGCCTCTTTGCCAGAAGCTGGGAATGGGCAACAGGGGATGGATCACTTGATGATTACTTGTTCTGATCATTTCCTGTGAGGCACCTGATATTGGCCACTGTCCGAAGACAGGTCTGACCCCAATATGGCAGTTCTTGTGTACTTGTAGACAGGGCCGGCACTTCCATGTAGGTAACCTAGGCGGTCACCTAGGGCGCCAGGATTTGGGATGGTGGCAATTCGGCGGCGGGGAGTCCTTCCGTGCTCTGGGTCGTTGTCGGCAATTCTGCAGCGGGTCCTTCACTCGCTCCGGGACCCGCCGCCAAAGTGCCCCGAAGACTGGGAGCGCAGAAGGACCCTGCCTAGGGCGCCAAAAACCCTGGCGCCACTCCTGCTTGAAGGTGTGAAGCTGCATTTTTCACATAGGATCAATTCCTTCCCTTTTCAGCACCCTTGCCTGTGTTGTTATACCCCAGGATCATAACTGAGCTTTTGCTAACCAGAGTTGAGTCAAAGAAGAATGGTGTGTCTCTTGGCCTTCTAGTAATACAAGGTTGAGGGCATACAGTGGTATATTATAATAGTTAGTATGTTAAAAAGATAACTGCAGTATCCTTTAGGAAAATAGATGTTTGGTTTGAGGGTTTAACTGTATGTAAGTACTGCAGTGCAAACGCTGCATTTCCACTGTCCATGGAATTTAGTAATAAAGGCTGGGATTTTCAAAGGAGAAAAAAGGGGGCTTCGCATCCAGCTTCTACTGAATTTCAGTGGGATTTGGGTGTCTATCTCCCTTAGACCAAGTGAAAATTCAGAAGTGCTTCTAATTGCCAACTGTAATGACTTTGCTGAACCATTTTTATATATATTAAAATATCTGAATAAGTGAGCTTTTTTGGAACTAATATAGTTTCACAATCAACTATAATATTTAGATGGAGGCCTGTAGACTAATTTATTCACACAACTGTTTGTGCATACATTTAGCATAAGAACATATAAGAAAATAAGAACAGCCATACGGGGTCAGACCAATGGTGCATCTAGTCCAGTGTCCTGCATCTGACAGTGGCCAATGCCAGGTGCTTGAGAGGGAGTGAACAGAACAGGGCAATTATCAAGTGATCTAGCCCGTGTCATCCAGTCCCAGCTTCTGGTAGTTGGAGGTTTAAAGATACCTGAAACCAGGGCTGCTTTAGGCCGATTCCCCTGAATTGGGCTCTGGGTCTCAGAGGGCCCCACGCCCTACAGAAGAGTGCTTAACTTTCTAGTTCTTACTCATCTGGCGATGGTCCGGGTCTTTGGCGGCACTTTGGCAGTGGGTCCTTCACTCTTTCTGGGTCTTTGACATTTCCGTGGCAGGTCCTTCATTGCCACAGAAGACCCAGAGTGAGCGAAGGATCCGCCGCCGAAGTGCAGCCAAAGATGTGGACCACCGCCGGGTATTTGAATCAGGCCCTGCACTACCTAAAGCCGGCCCTGCGTGGAACATGGGATTGCATCCCTAACTATCTTGGCTAACAGCCATTGATGGATCTATCCTCCGTGAACTTTCCTAGTTCTTCTTTGAACCCTGTTATAGTTTTGGCCTTCACAACATTCCCTGGCAATGAGTTCCACAGGTTGACTGTGCATTGTGTGAAGAAGTACTTCCTTTTGCTGTTTTAAACCTGCTGCCTATTAATTTCATTTGGGGACCCCTAGTTCTTGTGTTATATGAAGGAGTAAATAACACTTCCTTATTCACTTTCTCCATACCGTTTATGATTTTACAGACTGCTGTCATATTTCCCCTTAGTCGTCTCTTTTCTAAGATGAACATTCCCAGTCTTCTTAATCTTTCCTCATACAGAAGCTTTTCCATACCCCTAAACATTTTCCTTGCCCCTCTCTGTACCTTTTTCAATTATAACGTTTTTTTGAGATGGAGTGACCAGAACTGCATGTAGTATTCAAGGTCTGGGTGCACTTTGGATTTATATAGAGGGGGAGGGATAGCTCAGTGGTTTTGAGCATTGGCCTGCTAAACCCAAGATTGAGTTCAATTCCTGAGGGGACCATTTAGGGATCTGGGACAAAAATCTGTCTGGGGTTAGGTCCTGCTTTGAGCAGGGGTTTGGACTAGATGACCTCCTGAGGTCCCTTCCAACCCTGGTATGCTATGATTTTCTGTTTTATCTATTTGTTTCCTAATGGTACCTTACATTCTGTTAGCTTTTTTTTTTACTGAACTGCCCATTGAACAGATGTTTTCAAAGAACTATCCACATTGACTTCCTGAGAGGTAACATCTAATTTAGACCCTATCGTGTGTGTATGTATAGTCTGGATTATTTTTCCAATATGCATTAGTTTGCATTTATCCACATGGAATTTCATCTGCCATTTTGCCACCCAGTCAAGTGAGATCACTTTGTAACTCTTTGCAGTCAGCGTTAGACTTAATGATCTTGAGTAATTTTGTATCATTTGCAAATTTGTCCCTTTACTTTTCCACATCACGTGTGAATATGTTGAACATCACAGGTCTCAATACAGTTGTTTGGAGGATCTGCTCTTTACCTCTCTCCATAGTGAAAACTGACCATTTATTCCTACCCGTTGTTTCCTATCTTTTAACCAATTACTTGTCCAGGAGAGGACCTTCCCTCTTATACCATGACTTCCTACTCTGCTTAAGAGCCTTTAGTGAGGAACTTTGTCAAAGGCTTTCTGAAAGTTGAAGTACACTGTGTTGACCATATCAGCCTTGTCCACATGCTTGTTGACACCCTCGGTAATCTCTTTGAGTATTTCAAAATCACCATCAATATCCTGGTCATGTGGTTAATAGTATATTCCAACTGCTATACTCTGATTGTGCAAGCATGGAATTTCTGTCCATAAAGATTTTATGGTACAGTTTATTTCATTAAGACATTATGCTTGTTTTCACATATAGTGCCACTCCCCCACATGTGCAAAGTACTCTGTCATTCCTATGTATTTTGTACCCTGATATTACCATGTTCTGTTGATTATCCTCATTCCATCAAGTTTCCATGGTGCCTGTTATATCATTTAATGCCTGGCACTCTAGTTCACTAATCTTAGTATTTAGACTTCAAGCATTTGTAAATAAGCATTTGTACATTTTCTCAGTACTCATGTGCCTTCATGTGCTATATTTAAATGAGACACTTTGACATTTGACTGTTTCTTGATACCTGTACTTTACCAACTTGTTTCCTATCGTCTTTATTTAGGATATAGAGTTACCCGTTTAATAAATGAATTCCTAATGAATGTCTCCACCTGAACTGTGTGCTCCTCCACACTTGTTGGCTTTCTCTCAGATCTTACTTACTAAAACTATTGTAGAGGATTTTTTATTTACATGGCAGCAGTCTGATTCCATTTTGGTTTAAGTGGAGCCCATCCTTCCTCTATAGCTGCCTCCTTTCTCAAAAGGTTCCCCAATTCCTAATAAACCTAACTCCCTCTTCCCTACAGCATTGTCTCATCCATGCTTTAAATTCTGCCTGTCTTCCTGGCCCCACATGTGGAACTGGAAGCATTTCAGAGAATGCTACCATGGAGGTTCTGGACTTCAAGCAGCCTAAATTTGGCCTCCAGGGCCTCTTTCCTACCTTTGTGTGTGTCATTGCTATCTACATGTACCATGACTTCCAGCTCCTCCCGAGCACTGCACATAAGTCTGTCTAGTGTTAGATCTGCAGACTTTGCACCCAGCAGGCAATTCACCATGTGATTCTCCCACTCATCACAAACCCAGCTATCTCTATTTGTAATAATTGAATACCCATTACTATTTCTTGGCTCTCCGTAATAACTGGGGTTCCCTTCCACAGCTGGGTAGAGTCATGGGAGGGGTTCGCAACCTTTCAGAAGTGGTGTGCCGAGTCTTTATTCATTCACTTTAAGGTTTTGCGTGCAGGTAATACATTTTAAGGTTCTTAGAAGGTCTCTTTCTGTGAGTCTATAATATAAAACAAACATTTTAAAAACCTTATTTATTTTACATACAACAGTAGTTAAAGAAGCCTCATTTAAAATTAAATAAAATGCAGAGCCCCTGGACCAGTGGCCAGGACCCAGGCAGTGTGAGTGCCACTGAAAATCAGCTTGTGTGCCGCGTTCGGCATCCATGCCATAGGTTGCCTACCCCTCAGTCATGGTAAGAGGACACCATGACATCATCTGGAAGGCGGATCCCAACTATAGGATTGTTTCCTTCTCCTCCATTTTGATGCTTTTCTTCTCCAAGACTTTCATTCTCCTTAACAGCACAGAGGCTATTAGATTGAGGGTGGGACCATTCTACTGTGTCTTATCCACGAACCTCTCTCTCTCCCTTAGCTCCTCCAGTTCAGCCACTCTGGCCTCAAGAGCTACCACGGTGTCTCTGAGGGTCATGAATTGCTTGCACTGAATGCACACGTACAACACCTGCCCACAAAGCAGATAGCATACATACTGCATTCAGTGCAATTAATGGGATAGCCCCCACTCTGCTGCTTGCATTAATTTTATTCTTACAGTGTGGTTTTTTGTGTGTTGGGGGGGTGTTATTGGCCTATGTTTAGAGTATATTTTAAGGTATATCTTCCTCTCCCATGCCCTCTCTAAACTCCCTTGCAAAACTCCTGTTTGTTGCTCCTAGAATCAGCAAGCAAGTAAGCACACAATAAACAAACTCACCCTAAGGATCATGTAGTCCTTCTTCCTTCACCTGGAGAACTCTCTCGCAGAAGTCCCCTGCTTGCTGCTCCTGCTTGCACTTAGGAGCTGGCTCTTAAACCTCTGGCCTTCCTGAGTTAGCCCTGCCCCCTCATCAAGGCTTTATTATGGCTGCTGACAGTTCCCAGTATAAGATCCTGTTTTCAGTGGCTTAAACTTTGTCAAATTTTAACTGTTTGGGCTGAAATTCTTCATCTTATGTGTCTGCCACAGGCTGACTTCTTTGCAATACTTCAGCAAAAAAGGTTCAGCTGTTTCCAAAAACAAGGCTAGGGAAAACTATGTTGTTTTGCCTGTGGATGATACCTTCCATCACTGCACAACCCTGATTCAGCCTTACTGCAGCTCTATCTGCAGGGGTCCTGTTGAAAAAGAGCATATGATCAGAGCATCATAATGCATACACACAAGGAGATTTCCTAACCATTGAGTGCTTGATTTTGCAATCTTAATCATGTTCATTTAATGACATGTGTATGTATGTAATTAGATAATATAGGAACTAGTTGGCACATGACACAGGGCCCTTATAGTTACTATCATCGGAGGTGTCACTTTTTAATATACATATCAGGGAATGCTTCTTAGCAGAACACGGTTTACTGAATGCTGCATGGATCTAAAAGGTTGGGTTTTCTTAATAACTGTGTAAATAACCACAAAATAGTATCAGATGATGTATTGTAGTTTGAGTTTTTTTAAGAAAGTGCTGTTTTGTTCCTGTTTGAGACAAGGGATGCCTTAGGCTTTCACACAAATTCAATGTACTGTGCTTTTTTATGTTAATGGAGGGCACAGTAATAATTGTACTTTGTCCTCCAGAAGGAATATTTGTGGACTGTTCTGTCAGAACACTACATGTAAGCCAACATTTCATTGTTTATTAATCTGCTCAGTTACAATCCCCATCGTGGGCTACAGCATTAGGTTTCAAGTCCTGATGTTTGTCATAAAATCTCAACCATTTTTTTTAATGAACGTTTAATTGAAATAGGTACCCAGGAGTTATTGTATAGATAGACTCTTGGAGGAGGTGGTTTTACATTTACTGTTCACCCTGCAAGCCTGGATTGAAGGCTGGATTGTTGCTAGATGATTAATAAATAATAATTATTGAACGTCTTTACCAGCCCTCCCATTTACTGTTTACCATTTCTTACATTGTTACTTGCTGGCAGGAAGAACAGTTAGGAATTCCTTAAGCTTTAGAATTTTAAAGCTGTTAAACTGCCTCATCAGGTTAGAAAAAGGAGGTTTATAAGAAAGAGATGGTTGTCTCTAGGACTCTGAGAACTAATTTTTTCTATTGGGCAGTCTTAAAAGACAACGAAAAGTAATTATGTATTTTTGTTGCTATTACTTTTATTAAAACATATACATATTGAAAAGTAACTGAAAATATATAGGGATTTGTTTTAGAAAAACATGATAATGGAAACATAAAGTATTCAGTTGCTGCAAATAAGGCCTATAGGATTCTGAGCTGCATCAAAATGAGAATGACGAGCAAGGGCAGAGAAATATGTCATTGTGCAAGGACATGGTGACATCCCTGCTGCTGCTGTGTCCATTTTTTGATCCCTAACTGCAAAAGGAGATGTGAATTCTAGGGAAGTCCAGGGAAGAGCTGATAGTGTTCATCACTCGAATGTTTATAATTTTGCCGTTTTCCTAATTAATATATCCATGATACTAACAGGGAATATTGAGAATACTGTGGTAATATTAATTACTTGGAAAGAGTAACTTAAATTGATCAAAGATTCCATGGACTTAATAGCAATGAAAGGCTGATGGTTTGACTGTTTTCACACTTCAGAAAAATGAAGTTTGTGGAGAAGTAACAAGCCAAGCTTTAATAATTCATTTAACCCACATATGGTGCCCTGAAGATCAGTGCCCCATTTCTAGAGAGAAACCACGCTTCTTGCTGGGATTTGCTAATAGTTGTTATCTTGAGTTAGGACCGGGAGCACCATGGACAGCTCAAGATGCTGCTCTTGCTCTAAGAAAGACATTTATACAGAGAACCCTTCCCATTCTGGGGGGTATGGAAAGAAGCACTGTTGCCCGTACAGTAGATGGGAGCTATATAGAGAACAGCTCTGCAGTAAGAGGGCAGCGGGGAGAGGATGCTTTAGAGAGGACACTCAGAGTATTGATTTTGGGAGTTCAACAAGCAATGAGATTAGCTAGGTCACGGAGCTCTCATGGTTCTGCTCATTGCAGAATTGAGCCAAGTCCATCCACCTCTTATTCCCACCTGATAGCCCTTTGATCTCTTGATAGGACCCTCTGTCCTATCTTTTCCTTCATGTCCTGTCTCAGGATGGGGGGATTCAGAACTCCACAGAGGGAGAGAAACCAGGTCCAGGTTTTCTCCCAAAACCAGATAAAAAGATCATCTGGAGAGGATTTGAGTGGATGGTAATGGTTCTGTAGCTGGATTCACAAGGGTGTGGGGTAAAGCTAATTCACTCCAACTTCACTGCCTGCTACTCAGTCCGTCTAGTATCCCTTTGTTTCCTACTCACTGACTCTGGTTCTTCCAATACAGTTCACTCTAGCTTCCTTCTCTGAAGAGAGCTTCTCTTGCCCTTCTTATCTATTCCCTGTTTTGTGCAGGTTGTGGATGAGATTGCTTTTTTTCTCCCCTGCCCCAGTTCACTATGAGAAGCCCTTCTTTGTTGGAGGTGTTCCTTCTTTCATGCTGTTTTCTTAGGGTATGTCTACACTACGAGATTATTCTGATTTTACATAAACTGGCTTTTTAAACCAGATTGTTTAAAGTCGAGTGCGTGCGGCCACACTAAGCACATTATTTCGACGGTGTGCGTCCATGTACCAAGGCTAGCGTCGATTTTTCTGGAGTGTTGCACTGTGGGTAGCTATCCCATAGTTCCCGCAGTCTCCCCCGCCCATTGGAATTCTGGGTTGAGATCCCAATGCAAAACAGTGTCGCGGGTGATTCTGGGTAAATGTCATCACTCAATCCTTCCTCCGTGAAAGCAACGGCAGACAATCATTTTGCGCTCTTTTTCCCTGGATTGCCCTGGCAGATGCCATAGCATGGCAGCCATGCAGCCTGTTTAGCCTTTTGTCACTGTCAATGAATGTGTACTGGATGCTCCTGACAGACGCGATACTGCAGTGCTACATAGCAGCATTCATTTGCCTTTGCAAGGTTAAAGAGACGGTTACCAGCTATAGCACCGTCTGCAATTGGAAATTAGTGATGACGGTTATCAGTCGTTTTGCAGCATC
Organism: Chelonoidis abingdonii; assembly: GCF_003597395.2. Classification (NCBI taxonomy): domain Eukaryota; kingdom Metazoa; phylum Chordata; order Testudines; family Testudinidae; genus Chelonoidis; species Chelonoidis abingdonii. The sequence continues at coordinate 61,601,860 of NC_133775.1, read as the reverse complement.
TGCTGCTGTCATGGGTGCTCCTGGCTGGCCTCGCTGAGGTCGGCTGGGGGCACATGGACAAAAATGGGAAAGACTCCCCAGGTAATTCCCTTCTTTATGTTTTGTCTAAAATAGAGTCAGTCCTGCCTAGAATATATGGAGCAAGTGTACTAGAGAACCAGAGAGCTCAGCCGCTCTGGGTTAGAGCCACAGAGATCCCGCAGAAATGATGATGCCATTCTAGGGGGTGCCCCTGCAACAACCCCACCCGTTGCTTCCCTCCTCCCCAAACCCTCCTGGGCTACCATGGCAGTGTCCCCCCATTTGTGTGATGAAGTAATAAAGAATGCAGGAATAAGAAACACTGACTTTTTAGTGAGATAAAATGGGGGGCGGCAGCCTCCCGCTGCTTGATAGTCCAGGCAGTATAGAATCTTCATTAAACATGAAATGGGGGGGCTGATGGAGCTCAGCCCCCAGTTGCTATGATGAGGACGGTTTTTCAATCCTTTTGAACCGTCTGCCAAGGAATGACCAGAAGCCATTCCCATTGTTACTCAGGCGCCCCCAGCGACCCTCACCCAAGGCCAGCCAGGAGCACTCATGGAATGACGACGGTTTTCCACCATTTGTACCATCTGCCATCGGGAAGGAAGGGGAGGGGATGCTGCTGTTCAGTGCCACAGTACCGCAGCAGATGCAGTAGACATTTGGTGACATTGAAAAAAGGCTTAGAAATGATTTTTCCCCCTTTTTCTTCATGGGGGGGGGGGCAAATTGAGTGACATATACCCTGAAAACCACGTGGACAATGTTTTTCACCCTTCGGCATTGGGAGCTCAACCAAGAATGCAATGCTTTTCGGAGACTGCGGGGCTGTGGATAGCTGGAGTCTTCAGTCCCACTTTTTCCCTCCAGACTCATTTGATTCTTTGGCTTTCCGGTTACACTTGTCACGGAGCACTGTGTTTAAGTCCCTCCTGTGGCTCTGTCTGGAGATTTTTTCAAAAATGCTTTAGGCCGATTTCGTCTTGTTGTAACAGAGCTCTCATAGAACAGATTTATCTCCACATAAAGCGATCAGATCCAGTATCTCCAATACAGTCCATGCTGAGTCAAGCTCTCCATGCTGGGGCAAACCGAATGAAATTCAAAGTTTACTTTGGGGCTTTTTGCCTGTCATACCTGGCAGTGCATGCCGACTCCAGATTGCTGTCCAGAGCGGTCACAATGGTGCACTGTGGGATAGCTCCCAGAGGCCAATACTGTTGAATTGTGGCCACACTAACTCTATTCCGAAATGGCAATACCGATTTGAATGCTACTCCCCTCATCGGGGAGGAGTACAGATATCGATATTAAGAGCCTTTTATATCGATATAAAGGGCTTCGTTGTGTGGACGGGTGCAGGGTTAATTCGGTTTAACGCTGCTAAATTCGGTATAAACCTGTAGTGTAGACCAGGCCTTAGAGAGCCACAACAGCAGCCAGAGACTGCTTTTGTCAGAGCCTCAGCTGCCTCTGGTGCTATTGCTGACACTTTCTCTGCTGATGATGTACAAGTAGGTGGTAGCTTCTGGCAGGTGATCGGAACCTTCTCACTAGAAAAGGAAAAAATTGGAAATTTCTTTAAGGTTCCCCCCAAATGGGGTAAATTAACTTAGATAGCTATGTAAATTTAACTAATCTGCTACAGGTACATGCAAGGCCAGTCCTGGAAATTTAAAAAATAAAATCCAGATTAAATAGCATAGGGCTTTCACTCTCAGGATGTGATCAGCCTTTGGAATTCTTTGATTTACAAGGCCTTGATAAAATCCACATTACTGGAATTCAAAAGAGTGACAGTTCTTTGACTGCTTTACCGATAAGTGTATGGCATAAATGGGATTTGATGCTTAACTATGGATATCCTTATTTACAGGGACAGATATTTTCCTTATTTTCACAGGAGAAATAATCAGACACTGTTATCTATTTTGTTTTTATTTTCACTGTTCACATTTTAAAAGTTATTGTTGAAAAACTACAGAAGGGTTGCACCCAGATAAAGATCCCAGCAATCCTTCTATTTCACAAACTACATTCTTTACTAGACATGCTGACTAAAAATATAAGTTGCTTATCAGCTGTCTCCACTTCTTGTGGCTGTGAGTCTCTGTTAATGTCAGGGAGATGTATGTTGTGGTATTAGCAACTCTGACACTGATTACTTAGAAATTAATTGCGTTCTTTCTTATTCCCATCTTTGAGACCAGGACAATACAGTAATTACAGCAGTCTCTCCCAGAAGGGAAGACAAAAGACCTGCAAACTCATTGCCTTACAGACTTGATTTGATCCTAAATCATGTTAGTTTCACAGACTCAACCTCATTAGAGTTATTTTTTATTTCATTTCTTTCCATTAAATCTACACATTTGCAGATTAGATATCTTCATTTAGTGTTTTATTAGGTTTTATTAATTGGATTTAGAGATATTGATTTATATTTATCTTAATTTAGGACCTGACATACAAGGTGCTAAGTGTTCCTAGCCCCATTGAATTTTAAAGAGAGTTGAGGGCTCTTAAGCCCTTGTAAGGAGCTAAGGAGCAGCCGCAACCCTGGGCACCAGCAGCAGATGGGGGAATGCCACAGCTGCCCGCTACATGGCACCATCAGCAGCTATGGCTTCCCACCTACAACCTGGCCTGAGGGGTGTATGTGGGGGTGGGGGAAGGGAGCTGCCTCTGGACTGCCCCACTCTGAGTAAGACATTGCAGTTTGGAGGGGATAACACCTTTGTGGCCGTCCCCCCCCCCCCCCCCGACTCTACCCATGGGCCTGGGGCTTCTGCACATGGGAAGCACCAGGGCTTGGGGCTTCAGTCCTGCATGGCTCTGAGCTTCAGTGGGTTGGGGTAGGGGGTGCTGGGGCTTCTGGCTTCAGCTCTACATCAGTCCCAGCTTTGAGGTGGAGGGGACTGGGCTCACGGACCTCAGGGGCAATGTGCTCCCCATTACCATAATATTTCAGCATCTCACATTGTTTAATGTATTTATCCTCACAACACCCCTGTTAGGTCGAGAAGTATGATTTTTCTCATTTTACAGATGGGAAATGGAGATACAAAGCCCTGGACTACACTACGAGTTTAGGTTGAATTTAGCAGCATTAGATCGATTTAACCCTGCACCCATCCACACAATGAAGCCGTTTTTATTGACTTAAAGGGGTCTTCAAATCGTTTTCTCTACTTCTTCCCGACGAGGGGATTAGCGCTGAAATTGACATTGCTGGGTCGAATGTGGGAGTAGTGTGGATGCAATTCGACGCTATTGGCCTCCGGGAGCTTTCCCAGAGTGCTCCATTGTGACTGCTCTGGACAGCGCTCTCAACTCAGATGCACTGGCCAGGTAGACAGGAAATGCCCTGAGTACTTTTGAATTTAATTTCCTGTTTGGCCAACATGGCAAGCTGATGAGCACAGGTGACCATGCAGAGCTCATCAGCAGAAGTGACCATGGAGTCCCAGAATCACAAAAGAGCTCCAGCATGGAACGAATGGGAGGTACTGGATCTGATCACTGTATGGAGAGATGAATCCGTGCTATCAGAACTCCGTTCCAAAAGGCGAAATGCCAAAATATTTGAAAAAATCTCCAAGGGCATGAAGGACAAAGGCTATAACAGGGACCTGCAGCAGTGCTGGGTGTAACTTAAGGATCTCAGACAAGCCTACCAAAAAATCAAAGAGGCAAACGGCTGCTCCGGATCAGACCCCCAGAGATGCCGCTTCTATCATGAGCTGCATGCCATTCTAGTAGGTGCCTCTACAACTACCCCACCTCTGTATCCCCTTCAAGGGAGTCTCACGCAATGGGGATTAGGATTTGGGGGAGGAGGAACATGAGGAGGAGGAGGAGGTTGAAGATTGCGCACAGCAGACAAGCGGAGAAACCGTTCTCCCTGACAGCCAAGAACTATTTATCACCCTGGAGATATTACCCTCCCAACCTGGGCTCCCGGACCTTGAAAACGGAGGAGACACCTCTGGTGAGTGTACCTTTGTAAATACAATACATGGTTTAAAAGCAAGCATGTTTAATGATTTATTAGCCCTGAAGACTTGGGATGTATTTGCGGCCAGGAAGGCTACTAGAATGCAGTCAAGCAGCATCTGTTCTTTATCTCTCTATGTTATCCTCAGGAGAGTGATATCATTCATGGTCACCTGGTTGAAATAGGAGAATTTTATTAAGGGGACATTCAGAGGTAGCCGTTCCTGCCGGGCTGTGTGCCTGTGGCTGAAAAGAAACCATCCCTGCTGTTAATCCCGGGGTGGGAGGAGGGGTGAAGTGATCATCCCAGAGAATTGAGTGTGAGCAGGGGTTTAGTTGGATTTGTGCTGCATGTTAACCTGAAAACTGGAGCTCCTCCCTTTAAATGGCCAACTCATTTTAAATGGTCAACCCAACTCTCCCTTTTCTTCCTCCCGCAGTGGCAAATGTTTCAACGCTCCCCCCTATCATCTCTGTCCCAGAGGCCAGCGCAGATAAGAAGGCGAAAAAAACGCATTCGCAATGAAATGTTCTCTGAACTCATGCAGTCCTCCCACACTGAAAGAGCCCAGCAGAATGTATGGAGGAAGACAATGTCAGAATACAGGAAAGCACAAAATGAATGTGAGGACAGTTGGCTGGAGCAAGAGGAGCGGTGGAGCGTGATGAGAGGAGGCAGGATGCAATGCTGAGGCTACTGGAGGATCAAACTGATATGCTCTGGCATATGGCTGAGCTGCAGGAAAGGCACCAGAAACACAGACGTCTGCTGCAGCTCCTGTGTAACCAACCACACTCCTCCCCAAGTTCCATAACCTCCTAACCCAGATGCCCAAGAATGCAGGGGAGTGGGGGGACAGGTCCCCTCCAGACACCCAACCACTCCACCCCAGAGTACTGCCCAAGCAACAGAAAGCTGGCATTCAGTAAGTTTTGAAGTGCAGTGTGGCCTTGTCTTTCCCTCCTCCTCTCGTCCACCATCCCACATGGTGCTTCCCTTCTCCACCACCCCTCCTGGGCTACCTTGGTAGTTATCCCCCTATTTATGTGATGAATTAATAAAGAATGCATGAATTTGAAACAACGACTTTATTGCCTCTGCAAGCGGTGATTGAAGGGAGGAGGGGAGTTGGCTTACAAGGACGTAGAGTAACCACGGAGGCGGGTTTTCATCAAGGAGAAACAAACAGAACTTTCACACCGTAGCCTGGTCAGTGATGAAACTGGTTTTCAAAGCTTCTCTGATGTGCAGTGCACCCTGCATTGCTCTTCTAACTGCCCTGGTGTCGGGCTGTGCATAATCAGCAGTCAGGCAATTTGCCTCAACGTGCCCCCGTGCCATAAATGTCTCCCCCTTAGTCTTACAGATGTTGTGGCGCACACAGCAAGCAGTAATAACAATGGGAATACTGTTTTTGCTGAGGTCTAACTGAGTCAGTAAAATGCACATTCTACCACCATTCTGCATTTGCTCAGCCTAAAGTTGAACAGCTTCTGTCTACTATCTAAGTTGCCTGTGTGTGGCTTCATGAGCCATGGCATTAAGGGGTAGGCTGGGTTCCTAAGGATAACTAGAGGCATTTCAACATCCCCAACAGTTATTTTCTGGTCTGGAAAGTAAGTCCCTTGCTGCAGCCGTTCAGACAGACCAGAGTTCCTGAAGATGCAAGCGTCATGAAGCCGCCATCCCACGTTGATGTTGGTGAAACGTCCCTTGTGATCCACCAGTGCTTGCAGCACCATTGAAAAGTACCCCTTGCGGTTTATGTACTGGCTGCCTTGGTGCTCCGATCAAAAGATAGGGATATGTGTTCCATCCATTGCCCCACCACTGTTAGGGAATCCCATTACAGCAAAGCCATCCACTGTGACCTGCACATTTCCCAGACTCACTACCCTTGATAGCAGCAGCTCAGTGGTCGCATTGGCTACTTGGATCACAGCAGCCCCCACAGTAGATTTGCCCACTCCAAATTGATTCCCAACTGACCGGTAGCTGTCTGGCATTGCAAGCTTCCAGAGGGCTATCGCCACTCACTTGTGAGATGTGAAAGGGCTGCTCTCATCTTGATATTCTTGTGCTTCAGGGCAGGGGAAAGCAAGTCACAAAATTCCATGAAAGTGCCTTTATACATGCGAGAGTTTCACAGCCACTGGGAAACATCCCAGACCTGCAACACTATGCAGTCCCACCAGTCTGTGCTTGTTTCCCGGGCCCAGAATTGGCGTTCCATGGCATGAACCTGCCCCATTACCACCATGATGTCCAAATTGCCAGGGCCCGTGATTTGAGAGAGTGATGTGTCCATGTCTTCATCACTCTCATCACCCCACTGCTGTCACCTCCTTGCCTGCTTTTGCAGGTTCTCGTGCTGCATATACTGCAGGATAATGTGCGAAGTGTTTACAGTGCTCATAACTGCTGCGGTGATCTGCGCTGGCTCCATACTTGCCATGGTATGGCGTCTGTAGAAGAGCAGGAAAGCAGAGTGGCAGCGGAAGCGTGACGATGGTTTGCAGCTCTACTGCATCATCTGCTGCCAGAGGAGGAGAGCAGAGTGGCAGCGGAAGCGGTTGTTTGGTTGTTTGATGATGATGGTCTGCAGCCCTATTGCACCATCTGCTGCCAGCAGTACCCAGGAGACAACAGCGGCGGCTGAGCTGAGTGGACTGCACGCTTGCCATGCTATAGGGTCTGCGCGGAAAAAAGGTGCAGAACGATTGTCTGCCGTTACTCTCACGGAGGGAGTGGCGACTGACGACATGTACCCAAAACCACCTGCGACAATGTTTTTGCCCCATCAGGCAGTGGGACTCAACCCAGAATTCCAATGGGTGGCGGAGACTTTGGGAACTGTAGGATAGCTACCTACAGTGCAACACTCCGAAAGTCAATACTAGCTTCAGTACTGTGGACGCACTCAGCCAACTTAATGCGCTTAGTGGAGACACACACAATCGACTGTATAAAATTGCTTCCTAAAAAATCGACTTCTATAGATTTCACCTAATTTCATAGTGTAGACATACCCATAGAGACTTGCTCGAGATCATAAAGGAAGTCTGTGATGGAGCAGAGGAGTGAGCTTGAGTTTTCAGAGTCCCAGGCTAACCACTGAATCATCCTTCCTGCTCTCATTTACAAATATTCAGCTCCCACTGAAGTGAGTAGGGGTTGTGCATGTATAGGCAGAATGAGGCACAAAGTGTAGATACCTAGCCTGTTATGATCTAATTCAGCAAACTATTTGATGTAAATTAAAACTGTCCTCCTTAGTTTTTGCTGGCCTTAGTTTTCATCTTCTATGCAGAGTGGTATCTCTACTTGCCTCTCAGTTGGGTGTTTGCTCTGTCTTTGTAGAATTTACTTATCTATCCTGTGTTTTTCTGACATCCTATTTCCACTCTTCCGTCTCAGAACAAAGTAATTGGCTAACTATCTAATTGGTTAGTTTTTCATCTTGTAAGATAGCCCTCATCATTTCTTCCTGCTGCTTTTCTTGAAGTTTTTGACCTCTGCAATTAAAGGGACCTACAGACCAGGATAAATTGGTTAAAATCCGATGACACATTGTGAATTAGCACATTATTTGCAATTGCGTAACCTGTCCAATACATGGTCTTATATTTTGGCCATGTTTTCTACTGAGGAGAATGAGATCCAACTTTACACAAAGAGGTTAGTCCTCTATCAGAAATAGTAGTCATACTACTATAATTATTAACCTATAGTTCCTGATAGAGAGAGATTTTCCTTTTTAGGTACACCACAAGTATAAATTCATCTAACATCTCATCAGTGAACTTGACTGAAATGCGGGAAGCATTTCTTTTATGTTGGCTTGAAATGATATAATCTATTCCAGATTAAATCTGTTCCAAAATTTAGATTTTGTTTAAAAATAAACAAAAACAAAAAGGAACCCACCTTTTAAAAAACAAGTAAAAAAAATCTATGATTAATAAAACTGTTACTAGTGTTTTTTCAAGAAAAAATTCCAGTGGAAAACAGTTTTCTCAATAAATATTTCCATACCTGTAGTTATTGACAAATAAGATTTTCTGCAACCCAAAGTTTAGTCTAAAGTGAAATTGACTAGAAACTGACTGTAAACAAAAGTAAAACTGACTTTTGTTTTAATTGTCCAGATTGAGGCATAAAAAAACAAAGCAGCAAAAATAGTTGTACTTTAGTTTTAATGACATTTAATTTTAATATCAAGTTTTATTTGTAGCATATGTAATGTTATTTTAAAATAAGATTTTTAACTTGACCATATCTCTTTAATGATACTAAGTACACTTTATAAACAAAAATCACCTACCGTTAAACTGCGTTGTAATGCTAAATCATTTTACTAACATATATTTCCTTTTTACTTTTTTTGTGTGTCTTATTCTGAGAGCCTAACCATCTCCCAGCATGATTTCTGAAATTAAGAAACATACAAATTGGTGTTTTGAATTAAATTAGGTGGGATAAATATCATAACGAACTCTGTACAGAAATGAATTCATAATTTTTAAATATGTAGTGAGCTCTATAGGTAGGGTTGAACTAATCTATTTCAAGGGAAGGTAATTACAGCATCACTGGTGAGAAGCGATCTTTTAAAAATAGCCAGTCCCAGGTTGTTGAGAGAGGTAATTAAAGCATGAAGAGTAATGATATGTACCTTTTTTCTCTGCTGCTCTACTTTACTGCTTCAGGTCTAGTGTTTTGCAGTCAAAACTAGCTTCAAGCCCTGGAAGCATCACTGTGATGGAAACTAACCAACTTGTTGCAGAAAAGGAAAAAGATTGGTATAAAGTTATCAGATATATCACATCTAACATATCTTTAATGAAATGTATCTCCACAAAAAGTAATAATACATAAGTTATATATGATAGACATTGATGTCAATATTATTTTATTCCTTGTGAAAAAGAAAGTGCCCTCTTAAAATATTTTTTAAGAAGTCTTCTTATTCTTTTCTTACATGTCTTCATAGCTTTTCTTATATTTTTGCTAATATATTTAAAAGGAATGTGGTATGGTTACATATATTTCTGGATGGTTGCTTTCTTGTGAAAGCATCGGTTATTAGTAGCTGTTGCCATGAATGTCCATAAGTCTCATTGTATGCAAATACAATTCCAATTCACTGTGAGCAGAATATATAATATACACCTCTACGCTGATATAATGCTGTCCTTGGGAGCCAAAAAATCTTACCACATTATAGGTGAAACAGTGTTATACTGAACTTGCTTTGATCCACCAGAGTGCGCAGCCCCGCCCCCTGGAGCACTGCTTTACCATTATATCCAAATTCGTGTTATATCGGGTGGCATTATATTAAGGTAGCGGCGTTATATCAAGGTAGTGGTGTACATGCTGCATATAGTCCCAACATTGTCCCTCCCTGGAATCTTGCTTTTTTGGTCATTCAAATAATAACCAAACATAAGCATAATCTTTCTCCCCAAACTTGGCTGTAGAATTTTCTTTACAGGGCCTCTTACATCTTGGTTGGAGTTAACAGTCTATCTGTAGTGTGAATCAGCAGTAATTATACTTGCTATTCATATGTAAGGTTCAAATGCCTGACAATCAGGATGACTCAACAGAGAAATCCTGCTTCCCTGTCCAGAGTCCTGAGCCTGCTATCCTTTAAAACAAGTTATAAACAGAAATGTATGTAATTCTCCAAAACAGGCAGACATTTTCTGTTGAGGCTAGGTAGGGAAGGCCACTCTACTGGAGTCACCAGATAAAAAGTTGACATGATTTCCAGGAATAGCCTTTACTGGTGTTACCAAAAAACAGTTATCCATTTGTGTGATGAAGCAAATAACATGTCATTACAAGAACTGGATAAATGCAGTGGTTCTGGCTTAGTGAAATGTCTACAGAGAGGCTGTCTTCTCTTAATACCTGCATGTGAGTCCTGGAAAAACACTCTCAGGAAAGATGCAGCAGAGATTAAGAAGTCCCAAGGAGAGGTGGTAAAAATACTTAGAGCTATGGCATACAAAGAGATTGCAAAAGACTAAGAGCATAATGTTAGGACATAAAGGACTTAAGAGAGTTGGCTGAGGTTTTCAAAATGATGAACGGTAAATTGAGAAGTAATCAAAAAGGCTGTGACCCTGCAAATATTTATGACCTTGCTTAAGTGTCTTCACATGAGTAGTCACACTGACTTCACTGGGATTGCTGATTTGAGTAAAGTTATTAAAATACACAAGTGTTTGCAAGATCAGGATATGGCTTTTTGCCCAGGGTGTTGCTTACCGAGAAAAGTGAAATTAAAGTGCAGTGCCTTTAGAATAAGTAAAAGGAAATATGTTTTTAGATAACATATAGTCAACCTGTAGCACTGAAAGCTCCAGGAGGTCAAGACAAATACAGTGACTGGACTTCAGAAAAACATTGAACAATAAACAAAAACCCCAAAGGTAATTTAATGACTGTTAACATTTCAAACTCAAAAGAATTAGAAGGGTGATTGAACATCATGTTTAAGAATGTCTTAAGTAATTGTTTTTCCCTCCAGATGAATAAAACATGTTGCAATTGTATAGGTGCATTATATTGTGGGTTTGGGGGCTGTATGCTGGGTTGAGTGTTGCCTTTGGTGTTCACTGCCACAGGTACAGTGCTGGACTAGGTGGACAAATGATCTGATATGACAAATTCTGTGCTTCCATAAAAGTGCTCTTGAGATAAATTTTATATGATTTGTTTTTTTAAAAATTGGTCTTTGTTTTTCCTCTCATGTTCTATTTAAGATTAACTTATTGTGCACTAGAAAAATCTGGACGCATTATCATTACAGTTTTATTAGAAGTGAGAAAAAGTACAATGCTGTTTATTGGACCACTTGAGAGAGAAATTACACAGAGGACTAGGAGAGTCAGGTAATTTAATCAGAGAAGAAATAAGCTCAGAACACATGCTGGTATTCCATTTGCTTTGTGAAAGCGTTGACGTTCATCTTCTTTTTAGCTGAAAGATTAACTTTTTAATTCATTTAGTAATTGGAGTCCAAAATGTGTGTGTTGTACAGAAGGCAGACTTGATGGTAAATTTACTGTGCCAAACACAGAGTATTAAAGCCCCAGTCCTACAAGTGAGTTAATGAGGACAACCTCTGCCTTGGTACAGAGTCCCATTGAAACCAGTGGGGTTTCACCCACGTGCAGTAGTCCATCTTCACAGTTACTTGCAGAACTGGGACTGATGTATTTAACATCTGTTAGTGCTAATTGGGTTGCTCACTTTGCTGTGCATCTCATGGAGGACCTGATTGTCCTGTCTCACCAGTGTTACATTAGTATAACTCTACTGACTTCAGCTGGAATTACTCCTGCTATAAAAAAGAAATCCAAGCCCATAAACCGTAATGTAATATATACTCTATGGGCATGATCCCACAGTCTGTTTGCACACAATTTCCATTGTGTTCAACTAGAGTTAAGCATATAAAGAGACCACAGAATTGGGCCTAATGCTTTTTTGTACATGCAATCCACTTAGAGAACTGAGTCTTCATTTTAAATTATTTTCGAGACAGTGTATGACACAAACATAACATCGTATCATCATGGCCAAGGTATATGAAAAGTTTGATCACTTTTAACCTACTGTCATTGCCATGTAATTTTTTTATATTAACGATTGCATTACAACTTAATTATTGTTGCCATTGATACACGTGTTCCAGTGTTTGTTCTCTTGTGATGCCTGCAAAACCCTGATGGCTGACCACGTCTAGGCAGATAATAAATTGTGATTACTATCTACCATGGAAAATGTAGCCCCATTTCACTCTTTTCTCATCCTTCCCTTTTACCTTGTCTGGTGTTTGTTTTGTCCACCTGCTGCATCTTGTCAGCAACTAGACTTGTATGGTTCTTTGTGGCAGGGACTGTCTTTTTACTTCATGTCTGTATGCTGCCTAGTGCAACAGATCCTATTTAGGAGCCTTCTGGGTTTTCTGTAAAATACTAATGTCAGAATTTAGCTGCTTAAAATATTTGTAACCCATTTAGTTTTGGTCATGTTAGTCCAGCATTGCACCTAACTGGTGGTATTATTTTTCTTTTGAACAATAGATTTTACAGTTCTATTGAGTGTACATGGAATGTTCTATGGTTTTATCCCTATCTTATGGACTTAGTATGTTCTGTGCTCTACTTCAGATGTTAAAAAGAGAGCTCTAAGGGTATGTTTACACTGCAGTAAAACAGCTGCACCTGGCCTGTGTCTGCTGATATGGGCTTGTGGGGCTATAAAATTGCAGTGTAGATGTCTGGACTCAGGCTGGAGCCCAAGTCAGCTGACGTGACCCTCTTACTTATATTCAGACAGTCCAGGTGATCATTTTAGAGATGATATATTACCTTCTCACTAAGAAGATGTAATAACATACTAACTGGGGGAAATACTTCTTTCATAAAAATAATGATGGAGTCGTAAAATTCTGTCTTTTCTGCATAAAGGGAGTGTTTGTCTTTTACAGGGGTTGAAAGTTTTCAGTGGATTACCACATACAGGGTAGGTGGAAATTTAAGATTCCTGGATTGTATAGGTTAAGTAAAGTGCTTGAGGTAGGGCTAAATTCTGATAACATGCTGTATTTATCTGGGATTTTAATGGAAAAGGCAATAGATATTTTTTTACTGTTCAGCTTCCAGAGGTCCAAAAAGATGCCAGTTTAAGTCAAATAATTTAAGAAGGTGCAAGTTACAATACACCTTATAGAACAGTAATTTTAACATCACTTGTTAGGAAAATATTAAAAACAGGTTTGCTTGATTTAGTGAATTAGCTACAGTACTTTGAAACATGTAGCTTCAGTAGATACAGCCAACATGGATTTATAAAAGGTAGGTCTTTAAAACTATTTCTCATTCTTCAAAGATCATGTTACCATGGTAAAGAAAATACAATAGTGTCATGGTTTCCATATCAAATGAATTGGCTTAAGGCAGTTATGCTTTGGGAGTAAAACAATTTTTATAATAAAGGTTCTAAAACAGTGAAATAATTTTTCTGGATAAAAACAGAAAGTACCAATGGAACAAAACAGATGATAATTTTGGGAACCTTTTAAATAATATAAATACATTTGATTTCAGGTAACTGATATTTTAATTTAGTTTAATTTAGATAGGTGGCAACCTACCAGAAGGCTATTATGCTTCGAAGGTACACAAAGAGTGAAGGGGAATATGTGAAATATGGCACATTTACGCAAAGAAAAGCAATAGTGTATTTAAAAAAGCAAATCCGAGGCATCATATATCCAATTACATGCATCGGTAAAAACTCCACATACACATTTAAAAATGGAAAAAATAAATTTAATAAACCGTACTCAATTTCCAAACCATTTCAGAAGTGGTCTCGGAGGATAGCCTGCTTAGCTAGTGCCCTGATCCCACTGTTGGAAGTCGATGAGAGTTTTGTCATTAACCAGAATGAGGGGAGAATCAAGTCCCAAACACTTTTAAAAAAAAGACATTTCTTTTCCACTTAGCCCCACTAGAAGTAAGTATAAGTTTCAGTGATTAAAAGCCAAATCACTTGAAGAGAGACAGACCCAATTGTGATAATTCCATTGCAATTAACATTGTTATTAACTTTAGAACTGGGTCTCTTGTTTATCAGGCTGTGGTTTTGTAGTAATGTTACTTTATGCATGAAGATAGTTCCATGTGAAATGTATTGCTTAATTGTTTGTAAACTCCAGTGTTTAATAAAGTTCTTGGGGTGGAGGCTGGTAAGGTCTGCGGTGAATTAATACACTAAACTTTTACCTCTGAAGTCCTGTGTTACCATCTGGATTATGTAGAAATGAGAATGAGTTAGGCTGACATAACCAATCTTTCTTGGCTGACATTTCTCCACATGTGAAAAGAAAATTTGCTGAAATCAGTCTTTGTTTGGCAGTCAAATCTTGAAGTCAATTGAGAGAGCCAACCACTAGCCCTGTAAAACATGCTGCTGTTGATTTGAAGGAATTGGAAAGATAAAGAAAATTCTTAGCTTTCATTAAAAAACAAAACAAAGGCCCCAATTCACCAAGTTCTTAAGCAGGGTCTAACTTTATGCATGTAAGCAGTCACCTTGAGGTCAAACACAAGCTTTAGTACCTTACTGAGTCCAGGCTTAAATTTCTAATCTATTTCCTTGGAAAGATGGCATTGAAAGCATAAATATAGATTGTTCTAAATGGATCTCTAAGGCTGAAAGGAATGAGAAGCTGAGTTCGACTTTGTAGATTTAGTGTGCGGAGACTAAAGAGAACTCCTTCCCTTATGTTCCTGGACACAATTTTTGGGCCAGATCTGGTCACTGGTAGGAGTGGAAAGCTGCCTGAACACGGTAGCTGGGGATTCTCCTGAGACAGGAGAACGCATGGGTGACCTAAGGCCAATGTAGTTTTCTCTACATCACCTACATTCTGCCCCTCTCCCTCCTCATATATAGAGAGAATGCCAAAGAAGGCAGGGGTATGAGGGGGTGGAAGGGGTGTGTCTGGAGCAGGCCTGGCTCTAACATTTTTGCTGCCCCAAGTGAAAACAAAGAGTGCCGCCCCCCCGAGCGTCATACTGCACTGCCCAAGTCCCCACCCCCCTGAGTGTCGCGTCGCACCGCCGAAGTCCCCGCCCCCCGAGTGTCGCACTACCCAAGTTCCCGCCCCTCCAAAGACTGCACTGTGCCACCCAAGTCCCCGCCCCCCCGAGTGCCGTGCCGCTGAAGCCCGCCCCAGCTGAGCACCGTGCCGCCCAAGCCCCGCCCCCTCCCAGCGCCACTGGGCCGAAGCAAAAAAACAAAAACAAACCCAGAGTACTGCCCCGTCCCAAAGTGCCGCCCCAAGCACGTGCTTGGTAGGCTGGTGTCTGGAGCCGGCCCTAGTCTGGAGCACACTACAGTGACAAACCCTGAACAGCCAGCAGGAGACAACTGTAACCAACTGCTGCTCTAAGTTACATTGGGGGCCAGGTTGGCCTCTTGGTCTTGGAGCACCTCTCCCAGCCAACCCCATTTCTCAGGTCCTGGGTCTTGCTCAGCTCAGTCAAACATAGCAATGTTAGCAAAGAATCCTGTGGCACATTATAGACTAACAGACTTTTTGGAGCATGAGCTTTCGTGGGTGAATACTCACTTCGTCAGATGCATGTAGTGGAAATTTCCAGGGGCAAGTACATATATGCAAGCAAGCTAGAGATAATGAGGTTAGTTCAATCAGGGAGGATGAGGCCCTGTTCTAGCAGTTGAGGTGTGAAAACCAAGGGAGGAGAAACTAGTTCTGTAGTTGGCAAGCCATTCAAGGTCCTTGTTTAATCCTGAGCTGATGGTGTCAGATTTGCAGATGAACTGAAGCTCAACAGTTTCTCTTTGAAGTCTGGTCCTGAAGGTTTTTGTATATTGCCAATTCCTAATACTGATTCTGTGTTCTCATTTATCCTTTTTCCGTTAGAGACTGTTCCAGTTTTGGCGATGTACATAGCAGGGGGCATTGCTGGCCCATATGCATGCGTTATTTTACATTGAGGTGGACGTGCGGTGAAAGATACCAATGATGGCTGTGGCTGATCTGCCGTTAGGTCCTGCCTTGATAGGTTTGTCGCTGTAGATTATGTGGGCCAAGTGTCATCGAGGTTTGTTGTATGGATTGGCTCCCTTATGAAGCCTAGAAGTTACTATGGTGCGGTGCATGTTACTGCGTGAGAATTTGTTTCAGGTGGCAGGTGTACGTGCAGCGAGGACTGGCCTGCACCCACCCAAGGCCTGCTGAAAGTGTGCGGTTTCTCTCGAGTGATTGCTCATATCCATTCCGACTTAGTGTGTGCCGCCGCCGCAAGTGCCCCGTTCGTGCCAGAGAAAACTTTTACCACTAGCCAACACTTGGCGGTCGGCCTGGGCGCCCCCTGCGCAGTGGCCCCCGCCGTAATGGCCCGTCCGCACTATATACCCCGCCGACCGGCCATTCCTTCGTTCCTCTTACCGCCCGTGCTCGGTCGTGGCGCTAAACAGTGCGAGTGCCACCTTGGTTGACCTCCACCTTTCTCAGCTACTCGCTTATCCTCGTTGTTTGATAATAGTTATAGTTGTTTGTTCTTACATAGTTAATTAGATTAGTCGTAGTTTATAGTTATATAGTTGTTAGTATTTGTTGGCGGAGTGTGGGGGTAACCCCTACCCCGCGCCCGGTACCGGAGCCATGCCTGGCTCACCGGGCTTCAAGCAACGTGCGGCCTGCCATAGGCCGATGCCGATGGGAGATCCCCACAACTCCTGTCTGAAGTGCCTGGGGGAATCGCAGTTATCATCTAAGTGCCCCATTTGCAAGGCTTTTAAGCCACGTACAAAGAAGGAGCGGGACATTAGGCTGCGACTGCTCCTAATGGAAGCGGCGTTAGCACCCTCGCCTTCGGCACCGAGCACGAGCCAGCAGGTGAGCAAGACCACCCCTCCGGCACCGAGCACTGTCGGTACGCCTAAGGCTCCCCGGCACCGTCCGCAGTCGGCATCAAAGTCAACTACGCGCCGCTCCCTCACCCCGAGGTCGAAGTCGGCAAAAGCTCAGACGGGCTCGACAATGCCCGCATCGCAGACAGAGACTGCGTCTAAGGCAGACCACCTGGCACCGACCCCAGCTGCGGCACCACCTAAGCCGGCTCCGTCGACTCCAGCCCGGCGCGGGCCGTCAAGTCCGGAGCCTGGAAGCTCCCCGGCACCGGCCGTGGTAGAGCTCACTTTGCCGTCAACCCCAGAGATGTTCACGGAGGCCAGAGACTTGATCGCTATGACCGATCCGGCACCGCCCATACCCCCGGCACCGCCGATGCGGGTAACACCCTCCATGGGCAAGCCGATCCTGACCAGGCTGTCGTCTGTCAGCGTGCCGGACCGTCACCGCACGAGGTCTTGGTCCCGCGAACGCTCCAGATCGCGACATCGCTCCCGCTCTCGGCACCGCTCTCAATCCCGGCACCGCTCCCCACGGCACTGGTCAAGCTCGCGGCACGGATCAGCCTCAAGGCACCGGTCAATCTCCAGGCACCGGTCGATCTCTCGTTCCCCGTCCTGTTACTCGCGGTACCACTCCAGCTCCTGGTACCGCCACAGGCACCGTTCCTCCCGGAGCAGATCTCGCCATTGGGGCTCGAGATCCCGGTCGATCTCCCGGCACCGGGCCGGTTGCAGGTCCCGGTCTCGCTCTCGGTACCGCTCCGCGTACCGGCACCGGTCCCCACGGTCCCGAGGTGCAAGATCGATTGGCACTTCAGCGCCGGCGTTTGCTGCCCCTCCCTGGCCGTCCAGACAGACGTCTGTTTCCTCGTAGGCGGACAGCTACTACGACCGGGACCGTGATACCGAGGTGCCCGCGGGAGTCTTTCCAGACACACGTCCTCAGGACGCGGGGCCTCAACAGTGGTCCTTTTGGACACCCTGGGCATACCATCAAGTCCAGGGTGCTCTCCTGGTCCCGGTCCACTCTGCTGCCTCAGAGCATAGGGCACCAGAAGCCACCATATCCCGCTCCCCTCCGGATGTGTCAGAGGAGCATGTTACCCATCCTCCGGACTCCCCTGAGCAGCTGGAGCAGGAACCACCACAGGAGCAGGGTGCCATCCAGGACCCTCTCATTCCCGGGATATCTTCCTCCTCTTCCCCGGATGAGGCTGTGGCAGGGACCTCTTCTTCAGGGCCTCCACCGATAGACTTAAAGGCCCACCAGGACCTTCTTCGCAGGGTGGCGCTTAATATCAACCTCCCGGTAGAGGAAGTCCCAGAGGTGGAGGATCCGGTAGTGAGCTTCCTGGCCACGGATACCCCGACCCGCGTAGCACTGCCATTCATCAGGACCACCCAGGCTACTGCCGACACTCTCTGGTAGTCTCCAGCCTCCATTCCGACGACGGCAAAGGGGGTCGAGAGAAAGTACATGGTACCCTCTCGGGGGTACGAGTACTTATATGTTCACCCTCCCCCCTCCTCTTTAGTTGTCCAGTCGGTCAACGAGAGGGAGCGCCATGGTCAGCAGGCGCCTGCCCCGAAGTCCAAGGAGGCTAGGCGGATGGACTTTCTGGGGCGCAAGGTGTATTCAGCAGGTGCCCTACAGCTCCGAGTGGCCAACCAGCAGGCTCTGTTGAGCTGATACAATTACAACACCTGGGCAGAGGTGGGCCGCTTTACTGAGCTCCTGCCACCTGACTCTCGCCAGGAGTTTGCAGCATTCGTGGAGGAAGGCAAGAAGGTTGGCAGGACCTCCCTCCAAGCCTCTCTGGACGCGGCCGATTCGGCTGCCAGAACTTTGGCCTCGGGCATCATGATGAGGCGTATCTCCTGGCTCCAGGTCTCCAACTTACCACCGGAGCTACAGTACACCATCCAGGACTTACCCTTTGAGGGCAAGGGTTTGTTCTCGGACAAAACTGATCCTCAGCTGCAGAGCCTGAAGGACAACAGAGTCATCATGAGGTCTCTGGGCATGCATACCCCCGTGAGCCAGTGTAGACCCTTTAGCCCCAACCCCGCCGCCCGTATTTTCCACCGCGAAACAGGCAGGACCTCAGTAGAAGGCATGGGCAGGGTGCGCGGAGGCGCCAGTCTGGCCCCCATGTGGGGCAGAATCAAGGGCCCTCTAAGGCTCCACCAGGGCCTAAGGCCAACTTTTGAAGGTGCGCCCGGGGACGGCGTACCAGCCTCAGGACAGGATCCTTTTCCCCCCTTCTCCAACCGCCTCTCCTACTTCCTCCCAGCGTGGTCAAAACTTACTTCCGACCTGTGGGTGCTACGCACACTGAAGCAAGGATACCACCTCCAATTTGCTTCATCCCAGCCTTCCCACCCCCCTTCCAGGCCCCTCTTCAGGGACCCCTCTCACGAGCAAATCCTCTTGCAAGAGGTGCAGTCTCTCCTCGCCGCAGGAGCCATAGAGGAGGTTCCGATAACCGAGAGGGGGAAGGGGTTTTACTCCCGCTATTTTCTAAATCCCAAGTCCAAGGGAGGCCTCTGGCCGATTCTAGACCTGCGGGGACTCAAGAAGTGGCTGCTCAAGTTGAAATTCCACATGGTCTCCCTGGGAACTATTATCCCATCTTTGGATCCTGGAGACTGGTACGCCGCCCTCGACATGAAAGACGCGTACTTCCACATTGCCATCTTTCCTCTGCACAGGAAGTACCTTCGGTTCACGATCAACCAGCTGCAGTTCCAGTTCGCAGTCCTCCCCTTTGGCCTCTCCACGGCCCCGAGGGTATTTACAAAGTGCATGGCAGTCGTCGCCGCACACCTCCGCAGGCAGCAGATACATGTTTTCCCGTATCTGGACGACTGGCTCATCAAAGGCGCCTCTCAAGCCCAGGTCCATCAGCACGTCGCCGTAATCACGGACCTCTTCGCCCGGTTGGGCCTCCTGCTCAACATGGAAAAGTCCACACTGGTCCCTACTCAGAGGCTGGACTTCATAGGAGCGACCCTGGACTCCTCGCTCGCCAGGGCTTACTTGCCCCAGGCCCGCTTCCAAACGATCACCTCGATCGTCCGGGGTCTGCAGGCCTCTCCTCTCACCTCGGCTCGCACCTGCCTTGGTTTACTGGGGCATATGGCCGCATACACTTACGTCACCAAGTACGCCAGGCTCCGCATGCGGCCCTTTCAAACCTGGCTCCACTCCGTCTTCCGCCCGAGCAGGGACCCCATGGACGTTCTGGTCACGGTTCCTTCGGGCCCCCTTCGCTCCCTCGACTGGTGGCTGAACCTGTCCCTGGTTTGTGCAGGGATGCCCTTTCATCCACAGCAACTGTCACTAACTTTGGCGATGGATGCGTCATCCCTCGGATGGGGAGCCCATCTAGGTCGCTTGCGTACCCAGGGCCGTTGGTCAGCCCAAGAGCTCAACCTCCATATAAATGTCCGGGAGTTGAGAGCCGTCCGTCTGGTCTGTCAGATGTTCCAACACCATCTTCGTGGCCGTTGTGTTTCGGTGTTCACGGACAACACAATGGCCATGTACTATATCAACAGGCAAGGGGGGACCCGCTCGTCTCCCTTGTGTCAGGAGGCCATTCAACTGTGGGACTTCTGTGTAGCCCACCAGGTGGATCTAGTAGCG
The DNA here is from genome assembly GCF_003597395.2 of Chelonoidis abingdonii. Lineage (NCBI taxonomy): Eukaryota > Metazoa > Chordata > Testudines > Testudinidae > Chelonoidis > Chelonoidis abingdonii. Next base: position 61,581,716 of record NC_133775.1, on the reverse strand, counting down.
TCTTTTCTCCCGGGAGTCCGGAATGCCCTGGCAGATCGGCTGAGCCGGTCGTTCCTCTGTCACGAGTGGTCGATACAACCGGACGTCATACATTCCATCTTCCAGAGGTGGGGGTTTCCCCTCGTAGACGTGTTCACCTCCCGCTCGAACAGGAAGTGCCAGGAGTTCTGCTCCTTCCAGGGTCTCTCCCCCGGTTCGATAACGGACGCGTTCCTCCTGCTCTGGAACCACCGCCTGCTTTATGCCTTCCCTCCGTTTCCTCTGGTGCACAAGGTCCTGCTGAAGCTCCGCAGGGACAAAGCGCATCTGATCCTGATCGCACCTGCATGGCCCAGGCAGCCCTGGTACACCACCCTGCTGGATCTGTCAGTGGCTGCTCCGGTTCCCCTCCCCTGTTTCCCGGACCTGATCACACAGGACCACGGCAGGCTTCGTCATCCGGACCTGCGGGCCCTCCACCTCACGGCATGGCTCCTGCATAGCTGAACGCTGAGGAGTTGTGCTGTTCTGCTCCGGTGCAGCATATTCTCCTCAGTAGGAGGAAGCCCTCCACCCGTCGGACGTATGTAGCCAAGTGGACGCGCTTCGCAGTCTGGTGTGCGTCTCAGGACATTTCTCCATTAGAGGCATCAATCCCCACAACCTTAGACTACCTCTGGCACCTTAAGCAGCAGGGCCTGGCGACTTCCTCTCTGAAGGTGCACCTGGCAGCTATATCCACCTTCCATCCGGGAGAGGGTGGTCATTCCGTTTTCTCTCACCCAGTAGTCTCTCGGTTCATTAAGGGCCTGGAGCGTACCTATCCCCCTGCTCGTCACCCTGCTCCCTCCTGGGACCTCAACTTGGTCCTAAACAGGCTTATGCTACCGCCCTTTAAGCCACTCGCAACTTGCTCGCTCCTCTACCTATCGTGGAAGACGGTCTTCCTAGTGGCTATTACCTCAGCCAGGCGGGTTTCCGAGATCAGAGCCCTCACTGTAAACCCTCCTTATACTGTTTCCATAAACAAAGTGCAACTTCCCGACCTCATCCGGCGTTCCCCTGAAGTGTGTCTGCCTTCCATACTAGCGCAGGACGTCTTTTCGACCGGTTTCTTTTTTCCAAGCCTCATCTTCGCCTGGCTGGAAAAGCAGCTACACACTTAGATGTGCGCAGAGCGCTGGCTTTCTATAATTGAAAGTAACAAGCCTTCCGGAAATCTCCGCAGCTGTTGTGCGGTTGCGGTAGAGATGAAAGGTCTCTGCCAGTCTCCTTCCCAGAGAAATTTTCCTCCTGGGAACAGCCTGTATTTGGCCACCTGCTATCGAGCCAGCTTCATGTTCCATTGGGACGCCTCACTGGCCACTCACGAGCTTCAAGCTCATCAGCGCCTTTCTGGCGCAAGTGTCCATGCCAAGAGATTTGCGTGCCTGCGACCTGGCAGTCGTGATCCTCACACTTTCGCCTCGCACTAATGCGTTGGTACAACATTTCTCCGAGATGACCAGGACTTTGGGCGGCTGGTACTGCCAGGCGCACGTCTCACCCGCCTCCTCCACGCCTTAGTAGGCTTGGGAATAATCAATGGAATGGAGTGCAGCAATCACCTCGAAGAAGAAAAACGGTTACTCAACTTCTGTAACTGTTGTTCTTCGAGATGTGTTGCTCATATCCATTCCACACCCACCCTCTTCCCCACTGTCGGAAAAAAATCAAAAGTACGGCCAAGAAGGAACGAAGGGCGGTCGCTGGCGGTCTAATTGGCGCCATTAGCGGCTTCCACTCCAGTGCGCCCAGTCCGACCCCGAGTGTTGCTAGGGTAAAAGTTCTGCCGGACGAAACAAATGCACGCGGCACGCACAACACCCTAACTTGGAATGGAGTGATGAGCAACACATCTCGTAGTAAGAACAACAGGTACACAAGTGTTGATAACCGGTCTATCATTCCAGATGGGTTGTAGATCCCTGATGATGCGTTGGAGGGATTTTAACTGGGGACTGTATTGAATGGCCATGGCAGTCCTGTTTAGTTTCTTTCTTGGGTTTGCTGTGCTTGGCATAGGAGCTTCTGGGTACACGTCGGCTCTGTTATCTGTTTCCTTATTTCCTCGTGCGGGTATTGTAGCTGTTGAGAATGCTTGGTGGAGATTTTGTAGGTGTTGGTCTCTGTCTGAGGGGTTCGAGCAGATGCGGTTGTACCTCAGTTCTTGGCTGTAGACAATGGATTGTGTGATGTGCCCGGGATGGAAGCTGGAGGCATGAAGGTAGGCATAGCGGTCAGTAGGTTTTTGGTATAGGGTGCTGTTAATGTGATCATCACTTATTTGCACAGTTGTGTCTAGGAAGTGGACCTCCCATGTAGATTGGTCCAGGCTGATGGTGGGGTGGAAGCTGTTGAAATCGTGGTGGAGTTTTTCCAGAGTCTCCTTCCCATGGGTCCAGATGATGAAGATGTCATCAATGTAGCATAGGTAGAGAAGGGGCGTGAGTGGACGAGAGCTGAGGAAGCAATATTGTTCTTTATATGAAATATATCCATATAAATTCGGGGATTTGAAAATCATCTTATTGAAACCTTCCTAAAATCTATTCTTTGGCCCTGTGTATAATGGTGGATACTTGTTGGAGGGGACAAAACCTTGTAAACCCACCCAAAAATGTGGCATCTGACTCTTATTTCAAAAGAGTAGCACCAAGGTTAGATTTATTCCCCTGACTGGAGTATCAGGGGTGGCCACAAGTCAGGATTGAGGTGTATTATTGTATTTGTTACTGATTATGTGATGATTGAAGCAAAGGTGCTTGAGTGAATACTGTTAGACTGCAGAATTGTCCTTTAGTGTGTCTTACTGACAGTATATACACAATATTGCTAAATATGCTTTTAAGGTTCGCTTAGCACCAGTATGAATTTTTTACAGTGGTGAATATCAAAACACAGTTAATTTTAGTAGTACCATTTCTGTTCCTCACCTCATTATCTCTGTCTTGCACTATTATTTTCTAATGCTGCTGGCTATACAGCATCAGGCCTGGCATCACTGAAGTGTGAACACAATGCCAGCACTGCATTCAGCACAAGAATAGAAAGGCAGATGGCAGAATGTGCTATTTATAGTTTGAACCAATCTGCCTGAGGTGAATGATGCTGAAATGGTTGTCAGGAATATTTTCAGCTATTAAAGGGATAAGGAAAAAGAAAAGATAAGAAGCCAGAGATCCTGGGCCTCAGGAGCTTTGCTGGAGATGGGAAAGTAATTCAAAGTATTTATTACCTATTTCATAACTGGAAAAATCAAATTTTTTCCTCTTGCTTCCTCCGCCTGCCAATCCCCCAGAAACCTTTCAAATGCAGACTTCATTTCAGCTTTGTCGCACTATTCATGACTGAGCTAGAGGAATTTATTGTTCTCTGGAAATACGGCTGCCATAGCAACTTAGGCACACTGCATTTTAATTGCAAGGCACCATGTAGGTTTATGAGAAAAACTAATCAAAAATTAATGTTGGGGATGATTTCAGTGGTGCTACTGATATAGTTCTCTTCCCTACTTGGGTCTTTCACTCCTGTTAGTTTTGGGAGAATGGAGGGACAACTTTTCTTCATTCCTATTTTTAATTGTTCTCTTGTGAGGAATCATCCGTATGTCCACCTTCCTAAACATTGTTTTCATATAAAAACATAGGCCTACATTTTCAAACCCATGTAAATCTGGAACACGCTTTTCTTAGTATGCAAATTCTGGCCTTTATGTACAAGTTGAGGTTCTTCTTTGAGTAGTGTCCCTATGGGTGCTCCACTGTAGGTATACGTGCATCCCTTTGCTTCTGATCAGAGATATTTGATAGCAGTGTTTGTTCGGGCTACATATGTGATCTCCCCTCCTTGTGCTTTGTCTGGAGGCTCATTAGCACTGGGCAGGCGACCCATCCTCAGTAAATAATTGGTTGCATATGCACATCTGGCATTCTGGGTGTGCTGTCGGATGCATTTTTGAAAATCGGGGCCATTAAGTAGTGTGAAAAAGAGGACTTGATAGCATTAATTTTAATTATCTAGGTATTATAACAGCAAACATACATTGGCCTTCAATTTTTTTCCTCGTATTTTTGTTTTATATAATCATCTGTCTCAATAAAAGTACAGATTCCTATGGAACTATGAACAAAAGTCTGCTTTTGCGTGTAAATTTACTTAGGGAAGGAAATGGAGCAGTAATGTCTACATAGAGGGTCTACAAGCCTTTGTGTATGGGCACCTGGGAGAACATCTTGGGGAGGAGAGGGTAGAAAGTGCAACTCATTCACCAGCACTTCTTACTGGTCTGGAAAGGATGCTTGCATGTTTCCCCTTAATATCTGCTGTTAACAGTACCCTATGAAGGGGACCAGTTATCTGTCCACTTCCCTAAACTGTTCAACCATTCCCCATTGAGACCATGGAGCAATTCTGAGTGCATTACCAAATTTCCCATCTAGTATTCAGTCCATCTCCTGATCTGCTTCTGTGCAGTATGCTATGTAGAAGTGACTCCCAGTAACCTCTTGCCCCATCCCTGTCATCAGTATATTGTGCCATGTTTTGATAGAATGAAACAGAGTCAGACAAACAGTGTTTTCTGTAAATTGCTCATAATGGTTTTATCTGTAATCTAGAGCCTGTAGATTTAACCTAAGACCTTGCATCAACTGATTTGCTCATTTAATGTAATTTGGCAGTTGAAAACTGGTGAATATCTTTTAAAACATTTCCCTTTCTTCTTGGAGTGATTGCAACTGTAGTTGTGTGCCTACCTTGTGCACCGTTGTCATAGATTTTCCCCTCACCATTCCTTTTCTGGGCAGCATATCCCAGCATATGCACACAGATATAAAAGGCTGTGCTCCCCTGACCTCTGTCAGATCCTTCCCACCGCCAGTAATGGTTGTTGAAGCTCTGATCTTTTGCATCTGCAAGTCTTCCCTATATTAGTGTATATAAGTGCCTACAGCGTTAGTTTTTAATCTATATTTAGACATAAGAATAAGTTTAGGATAGTAATTTTCTAGAGTGGGGTTATCAGTTCTCAGTTGGGTGCCAGGCTCAGTACCAGACTAATGCTTCATTCTCCCGGCTTCAAGGCCTGTCTCTCATGCCAGTGAGTGACCCAGAGTACAGCTGCCTTAAGTGTCTGGGAGATGTGCATGAAACTGAAAAATGTCACATTTATTGAGTGTTCAAACCTCAATCAAAAAAGGACAGGGCTACCAGACTGAAGTCCCAGCTTATGCAGTCTGCACTTCGCCTGTCGTTGGAATCTTCCTGCTTGGAACGGGTACAGAGCACGTCTGAGTTGGTTAGGAGTGCTCTCCCTCTTCTGACTGAGTCCAGCAGCAGACCCTTGGTGGTGGTACCTAAGAAAAGACAACATAAGTCTCCCATAGATGATGTACTGGGGCCTTTGAAGTTTAAGGTGAGTCACCAAGTGGAGGCAAGGACTCAGAAGTATGCTTAAAGAAGAGGCACCCCCAGACACAGACCATAATTCAGGAGGAATTGCTGAGTCCGAAGCCCAAGAAGGGTCTGTCAAGACCAGTCCCTGAAGGACTGGCACACCTTTCAGCATCACGGACTCAGGAGCCCTTTCTGCTGTCGTCTACACCCAAGACTTTTGAGGCAGCCAGAGAATTGCTTAACCTGTTGGTGCCAACTTCCCGTGCGGTTCATGAATCTCGCCCAGTACCAGGATTAGAAGGTCATAGTCCTGGCTCCAGTGCCAGAGCACCATTCAGTACCAGTGGATTCTATAGTTGCTTCCCTTTTCTGTAGAATTCCATCTAGAGAGAAGCCAGTGATGATCTTGCAGATACCCCCATCTCTAGACTCAGAGCTGGTCTCCCTGGTACCAACAGGGTCAGCTCCAGCCTAGTCTGAGGAAGCAGACTCCTCATCAGAATCCAAGGTGTCTCGACTCAAGCATGCCCAGCAGCCCCAGTGGAATGTCTGCCCGCCATGGTACCAGCTGCAGTCTCAGCACTCAAAGGACCAATGGCCTGCACATTGTTGGGTTCCACCTCCACATCAATGCCTCTTTTGGACCCCTTGTGCCTTCCCTCCACATTCTAGAGCCACTTCATTTCCTTCCTGCCTTTCTGCATGAGCTATGCACCAGGAGCATCTGCAACAAGGTCATCTTCTTCCCTCCTTTGGAACTGGAACCAGTACCGTGCAAGGGGAACCACATACTTGGGACTGTCCTGTGGAGGAGTTGGAGGAGGCACCTCCTCAACAACCCATAGCCTCCTCTTTGTCACCCAATGAGTGGTAGTGACTGAGTCTACTTTCCCCTCCTGATGATTTCATTGCTCAACAGGACTTGTTGAGGAAGATGGCTGCAGCTCTGGATATCCAACCAGAAGAGGTGCAAGAAAGGTCACACAGGCTCGTGGATGTTTTAGTCTCTGCAGAACTCTCTAGGGCTGCTCTCCCTATTAATGAGATTATGTTGGAACCTGTCAGTGTTTTATGGCAAACCCCATCTTCCCTGCCTCCCACTGCTACAAGGGTGGAGAGGAGATATTATGTCCCTTCACAGGGATTTGAGCTCTTCTATAATCACTCTCCTCCAAGCTCTCTGGTAATGAAAAAGAAAGACAGGGACACCTTACCTCTACCTCTAAAGGAAAAGAAGCAAAAAAACTAGACCTGTTTGGCAGGTAACTTTATTTCATAGGAGGTTTACAGCTTAGAATTGTGAACCAGCAGCCTGTGGGATGATACCTTGAAGTTTAAAGACAAGTTTCTTGCTGAGGCAAAGCAGGAGTTCACTGCTATGGTGGAGGAGGAAAAATTAGTTGCCAAAACATCACTGCATGCGAGCCTGGATGTGGCGGACTCTGCGGCTTGAGCTATGGCTTCTGCCATCACTATGCGGCATTCATCTTGGCAGCAGTCATAAAGTCTTCCTCTGGAGGTGCAACAAGCCATTCAAGGCTGCCCATTGTCACTCTAGATACAATGCTAGATATGGATGAATGGACCTACAATCCCTGTTCAAGTAGACTCCGAGCCCACCTCCTGTTCAAACTTCTTGTGAATCACCTACAATGGAATGGACATGTGCAATCACTCAAAGAAAAAATGGTCACTTACTGTTCTGTAACTGTTGTTCTTTGAGATGTGTTGCACGTGTCCCCTCCTTCTGCTCTCTATTGGAGTCTTTCCAGTAGAAAGGAACTAAGGGGAGTTGGGGCAGCACATCCCCTTAAACCTGTGTGCAGTGGTGCGAGGCACCAGTGGGAACTGCTGAGAGAAAAATGTCTGACACCTGTGCATGAGGCGTGCACACATCTACAGTGGAATGGACATGTGCAACACCTCTTGAAGAACAACTGTTAGAGAAAGGTAGGTAACAGTTTTTTTTCTTGTCTGTAACCCTTAATTCAGTCTTGTTTGTAATTAGTATTGTTTTGCTGTATTGTACTTTTAATTTCATTTTTAAAAGAATAAAAAAACTTTATTATTGAAGGCTATATATGTATATTAGATGAATTAGTCAGAATGGTGACCGTGGTGCTAGCTTCTTGTTTAATTCTTTGTTGTTAATTATTTTGAAAGTATGTTAACTTTCAAAGCTGTTGTTTCTTTTCTTTTCTTTTTTATTAATCTGTTCCTCTTAAGTGTTAATGCTTTGTAAGTGCCTCTTCATGACTTCATTATTAAGCAGGAAAAGCGCTCTCTAATGTAATTTGAAAAAATTAATGTCATTCATTATTCTGTCATGACTGTATCTCTCAGAATAGTGCATCTATTACCATCATGCATTTAGTTTGCTACAGTAATGGTTTGCAAGGCTCTCTGATATTTTTCAAACTGGTAGGAAAGCAAGAGTTCATTACAGTTGTGTGTCAAGTTCAATTTCATTAGTTTTGATTAGGGCTGAGTTTGTGCTGTCTGTACTTTACATCTCTTATATAAAAATGCTAGATTTGAAATCAGCTGCAATTTTCTCATGATATAGTGACCTTTATTTTGGGTGATTTAGCACAAAATAAACTCGGCTGGATTAAGTCAGTTTCTGAGTTTATGTTTGGCTTCAGTTAACTTGTAATACAATCTTTGTGGCAGATTCTGACCTCCTGCATAAGTGGTTACAATTTACATTTTTTCTTCCTTTTAAATAAGTACCTCAGGCTTGTTGGATTCAACATAATACAGAGTTGGTTTGAGGAACACAGCAATACCCTATGGAGATTAAAATAATTCTAACATGGCTGAGATACTTTTTAAACATTATTTTCTTAGTGAAGCAAATAATGAAGTACAGATTATTATGAAGAGCTGAAAACAGAAAAATATTTATTGATTTTTTAAATAGCAGCTACTGTATGAAAATCTGTTTGGAAAAAAATAGCATACAAACCATCTGCTTTAGATCATGAGCCAAGAGTTGCTAAATAAATTAGCTAATAAATATAGTGAACCACTGACAATTATTATTAGAAATTATGGAAAACCTGGAGAAATACAAGAGGATTGGAAAACATCAAATCTAGTATTGATTTTTCAGTATATAGCAATATCTAATTTTAATATGAAGTAAAATAGTAGAAAAAGTATTGAGAGGAAAAAATCTGTAAAAGAATTATACAAAAAATCTAAGTAGTGGACCTATAAATGATGATAAATTGTGTGAATTTATAATTCATGCTAAACAAACCTGGCCTATTTATTATTTATAGAGTGCTGTCCATTGACATGGTGCTTCAGAGGCAGAAAGTCGTTGGCATTTACACTGCGATCTGAGTGATAAAATTAGGGGATGAAGGGATATAATATATCTGGACTGCAATAAAACATTTAATACAGACTCTCTCAAAATCCTACATAAAATATATCCAGATTGGTCTGTAGCATGGATATGAGCACTCTGATAGAGACTGAAAAGTGACATAACCAAATGATAATTGTAAACAGCAATGTTAGAGGAGAATCTAGATGCTGCAGAAAGTTGTTGAATATTATTTATATTGTGAGCAGTATATGCTTCCTTCAAAGTTACTGCTACACTAAGGCCCCTGCATGGTTTAAGGGAGAACTGTGCTGCTGGAGTCTGAGATCTTTTGAATAAGATTTCAATGTGTGGTAATAATATCTTTAAAAATGTAGTGGCTGTGATACTTTTGGAGGTTACCAAGGGTATCTGGGGTGAATAGCTGACACCTGCTGTGATAAATAAAGGGCGGGGGTGTGTGTGTGTGTAATTCCCTTTTATGGACACCCAGCCGGCCAGTTAGCTACAAAATCCCTGTTAGTAGCTGTTCTTTACTTGCTTTACCTGTAAAGGGTTAAAAAAGCCCATAGTAAAAGGAAGGAGTGGGCACCTGACCATAAGAGCCAGAGGGAGGGCTAGAACCTTTTTAAATTGGAAAAAACTTCCCCTTTGTCTGTGGTTGTTCTCCCAGAGAGGGCTGGACTATTCTGTAAGAAGTTTTAAGCCAGGTATGAAAAACCATAAAATCATACCTAGAAACTACTTATTTGAAAACCCAGATATGTAAGTAGATCAGGAAATGTCTAGGAAGGCACGGTTAGATTTATTTCTTTTATGTTATGGCTTGTGGACTTCTCTGTGCTAACCCCCAAATGCTTTTGTTTTGCTTGTAACCATTAAGATGGACCTCAAGAAAACCATTCTTGATGCTTAATTATTATATTTGTTCTTTTTAAATCTAGCAGTAGCCTAAGTTCCGGATGTATTTTCTTTCTTTTTGTTTTTAATAAAATTTACCTTTTTTAAGAACAGGACTGGGTTTTTGTGTCCTAAGAGGTTTGTGCATATGTTTAATTAGCTGGTGGCAACAGTTGATTTCCTTTGTTTTCTTTCTCAGCTCTTCCCTGGAGGGGTGTGTATGAAAGGGACTGAGGGTACCCCAGAGGGAGGAATTCCCAAGTGCACCTTCCTGGTTTCAAAGGGATTATTTTGCATTTGGGTGGTGGCAGCATCTATCCATCCAAGGTCAGAGAGAAGCTTGTAACCATGGGAGTTTAATACCAGCCTGAAGTGGCCAGTATTAATTTTTAGAATCCTTGCAGGCCCCACCTCGAAGTGCCAGAGTGGGAAATCAGCCTTGACATCTGCTTACAGCAGAAGGGAGTTCTGTCTGTGCCCACCAGGGGAAACAGTCCTTAGCCACTGGCTGCTTTGCAATGCAGGTGCTCTACTCCAGTCTCTGAGAGCTCTGCTCTTTCTCTCTGCAGGCTAGCAATTTACACACACACCCCTTTGAACACACCCCCTCACCCCTTTGCCGACTTCTCTATCTTCTGGACACGGGCAGTGTATCTTGGTCTGCTGTTTCCCATGGAAACAGGGCACCACAGTTCACTGGTTTCATATCAGTTCAACACTGTCCTTAGCATAAGGCACTTAGGTTTATAGTAAAACCAAATTAAAGTTTATTTAACAGCGCTTGAAATACGGAGTCAAAATAAAGGCAAGTAAAAGAATTTGAAAACATGAGGTTACCACTAAATGAAAACACAAAATGCAATCTATAGTCTATACTTATTAACAAGTTACTTTCCTGACTAATAAAGCATTTCTCATCCTAATGTTAGTTCTTCCAGAGCTTGTCCAGCCCTTAAAGCTGGGATCCACTGTTGGTGACACCTCTATCTCCCCTCACAGAGGGTTCCCTCCTGTAATGGATAACATGTGGGACCATCTTCTGCTTTTATGCAATCCTAGGGCTATTGTCTCAGGAGTGGGTGGGTGAGGTTCTGTGGCCTGTAAGATGCAGGAATTCAGACTAGATGATCATGATGGTTTCTTCTGACATTAGGGTCTGAGTTTCTTAGCCCACCAGCCCCCCTCTTTTGAGAAGTTACTTGGGGTTCATTTATATCGGTCGCTCTCCATCTTGCATCTGTTCCAGATATAGATCCAATAACCACCCCAAACACATCAAGAAATCTGTTATCTGCAGCCAGGCACTCAGATGCCACAGAATATGATCTGAGGAGAAAGTCCAGGGAATATACACCTTAACACACTCAAAGCCTCCTTGAACAAACAAGGAAACTCCACCAGAGAAGTACATTGCATCATGGAATGAGCCAGCCAAATACCCCAAGAGAATCTGTTTCAATGCAGAAATAAAACCCCCTTCAACTGCACACCCCCAGTTGTCACTTACTACCCCACAGTGGTTTCCATACGGGGTATCATGAAACATCTATAACCCATACTTGATGGGATCCTCATCCTGAAATAATTGTTTCCTGAGCCCCCTTTTCTGCCCTTTGAATAAACTCCCAGTCTTGTTGATCATCAGAAGCAAGGTCCCCACAGACCAGGACACACCAACTCAAAGCAGCACCAGATCTGTCAGAACAACAGATGCAAAACCTACAGACATATCTCCACTGCTACAATGATCAACACCCTCACAACACACCTTGCAATATTCATGGTCCTACATATGCCTATCACAATGTGTAATATGTCTCATCCAGTGCACTAACTGCCCCAATAACAACTATGTGGGTGAAAACAGACAATCACTGCACTCTCAAATGAACTCACACAGGAAAATAAGACAAAAACACTACATTGTCTGTGGTGAACACTTTTCACAAAACAATCACTCTATATCTGACCTTTCAGTCCTCATCCTCAAAGGAAACCTGCACAACACTTTCAAAAGATAAGCTTGGGAGCTTAAATTCATTATTTTGCTAAGCACTCAAAATCCTGGTCTTAATGAAGACACTGGATTTATGGCTTATTACAACAATCTGTACCCACTGACTCCTGTTTTTGTCCTATGACTGCAGGGGTGTTAATGAGATACTTTACCTTGAATGGTCCCTTAGAATATCTGCTGACTACTTATGCTAAACTATCTGTTCAATCTTGTATTTAGCTGTGACACTCTTAGGCCATGCCTACACTACCACTTATGTCAGAAAAAGTTATGTCATTCAGGGGTGTGAAAAAAAATCCCCCTGAGCAACATAAAGCTTCACTGGCATAAGTGATAGTGTCAAGGCTGATTCCCCACTCTGACACTTCAAGTGCAGAAGGTGGGGGCCTGCAAGGATCTAAAAATTAATACTGGCCATTCCAGGCTGATATTAAACTCCCAAGGTCACAGTTTCTCTTTGACCTTGGATGGGTAGATGCTGCCACTGCCCAAGTGCAAAAAAACCCCTTGGGACCCAGGAAGGCACAGTTGGGAATTCCTTCCTGTGAGGTACCCTCCAGTCCTTTCACTCCCCTTCCAGGGACAAGCTGAGAAAGAAAACAAAGGAAATTAGCTGTTGTCCCCAGCTATTAAACTACTTATGCACAAACCTCTTAGGACACCAGAAAATCCAATCCCGTTCTTAAAAAAGGTAAATTTTATTAAAAATAAAAAGGAAGAAAATACATCTGGAACTTAGGCTTTTGCTAGATCTAAAAAAATCACTTACAAAACATTAAGAATAACCTTCTTGAGGTCCAGCCTAAAGGTTACAAGCAAAACAAAAAGCATTTGGGGTTAGCACAGAGGAGTTCACAAGCCAATAAGAAATAAACAGAAATAAACCTAATCACGTCTTTCTAAACATTCCTGAGTTACTTACATATTTGGGTTGCTAAATAAGTAGTTCTAGATATGATCTAATGATTTTCATATCTGCCCTTCAGCTTCTCACAGCATAACTGCTCCCTATTCCCCTCTTTCCCAGAGAACCGCAACACATAGACAAAGCAAGTTTTTTTTTTCCCATTTAAAAAGTTCTAGCCTCCCATTGGTTCTTTTGGTCAGGTGCCCACTCCCTTTCCTTTTACCTGTGGGCTTGTTAACCCTTTACAGGTAAAGCAAGTAGAGAACAGCTACTAAGAGGAATTTTATAGCTAACTGTCTGGCTGAGTGTCTATAAAAGGAAGCTACCCCCCCACCCCTTCATTTATCACAGTTAGTGTGCACTGTGCTATGTTCTCCTGCCAACATAGTTACTGCCATTGTTTTATTATTATGTCAGCAGTAGAGCTCTCCCATTGGCATAGGGTGGCTACATGAGCGAGCTTACAGCGGTGCAGCTGCATCGGTACAGGTGTGCCACTATAAGCTTGCTAATGTAGACATTGCCTTAGTATCTTTCGCAGATCTGATGAAGAGCTCTGTGTGGCTCGAAAGCATGTCTCTCTCACCAACAGAAGTTGGCCCAATAAAAGACATTACCTTCCCAACCTTGTCTCTCTACTCCAGATAATAAACCTAGGCTGTATCCATGGCTGTCCATTGTTCTCATGTTGATTGTGTCAGCTTGATTGGGTCCCAAGGTGTGTGTGTTTTTTTCTGTTTTTTGCAGACTCCCCTTCTTCAGGTGATAGTTTCACACCTAGCAGCCTTGGAACATAATATCCTACGTATTGCATAGCTCTAAAATTGTTTCCCATACAGACATCTCATGTTAACTATGACAATAACAACCTCCTTTAAAAGCTATTACCTCACCCACCTCTCTCTCATATCCTGGGAATGACACAACACCCTTTGGTTTAATATTGAGAAAGTTGTCAGACACAGATATACTGTTTCTGCCAGGACATGCCTGGGCATGTTGGAGCATGGCTGTATCACAGTGGCAGTTTTCACAGGAGTTCATGATGCCAAACCCATATGTCCTACTCAAACTCTAGTTTGGGTAAGTACAGTCTGATGACCTAAATTTCTCTCTCCAGGGACAACTGGAAGAGAGTTTTTGTAATGTAGCTGGCAATTGTCTGTTTCATCTTTTGACTGCATGTAGTAATGGAGAACAGGGGTTCTCACCCTTCTTGTTTCTGAGGGCTCCCTAACAGGCTATAAAAAACAGGGCCCAGCAGGGGGATAGCTGAGGCTCAGGGCTTCAGCCCTGCAGGCCGGGGTCTTAAGGCTTCTGCCCCACAGGGTGCGGGGGGGGCTGTCTCAGGGGTCTGGGCTTCAGCTGCTGGACAGGGGACTTGGGGTTTCAGCCCTCTGGGGTGGGGGGCTCGGGGCTTCAGTCCTGTGGAGTGAGGGAGGAGGCGAGAGGTTTTGGTGCTGAGCTTGGGGGCTCTTGGCTTTAGTTGTGCAGGGTGCTGGGATTCAGGCTCTTGGCTTTAGCCCTGCGGGGTGCTGGAGCTCTGAGCTCCTGTCTTCTACTCCACAGTGAGCTGAGGTTCAGGGCTCTTGATTTTAGTCCTATGGGGTGCCAGGGCTCTGCATACTCGGCTTTAGCCATGTGGCGTGCTGGGGCTCGGGGCTCCTGGCTTTAGTGCTGCAGGGTGGGGGGCTCAGGATTCTTGGAACCCCTGAAATGGCTCGCAGATGTTCAGGGGGCCATGGGCCCCCTAGCTGAGAACCACTGATGTAGAATGTGATCATTATATATAGTTATGTAGCCAAATTTTCAGAAGTGACTGACTTTGGGTGCCGCTGTTTTTTGGTTCTCAACTTTGGTACACCTTGGGCTGACCTTCAGAGGTACTGAGCACCTGCAGCTGCCATTGACTTCAGCTGGGATTGTGAGTACTCAGCAAATCTAAACATCAAAGCTAAGCTGTCTCAGAAGTACAACTCTGGCTTGCCATGGTGAAGGGGTTGCCCCTTTCCCCTTGTGCAACCATGCAGGGGCCAGCTGTAATATAACACCTAAGCATAAAGGTGAAGGGTAAAGAAATGTCAATCTTAAAGTATTAATTGTGGGAAGGCTAACAGTGCTAAATATTTGGGACTTCTGTTTGCAAAGAACCAGTAATCATTTTTATTTTTTTCCAAAATAAATTGTCTGTTTTAAAATATAAATCCACACCACGAGCCCAGCAATTGGAAGAAACCTTATAATAACAATGCAATGTGAAAAATATATCTTAAAACGATGAAAAATATAGTGACTATTGTTTGTCACTTGAATTTGTCAATACCTTTTGATTCTTTCAACATGTTGAGTGTGAACATTTTTTCAGTGAACTCAGGATGTAGCATATGCTTTTTTTGTTAGTTATCAGACTTTGCATAGTTTCATGAACATAGAATTCTTTATGTCCAGAAAGGATGCATCTGGTTCACAACTTTACCCCGTGACTGCTGAAGTGTTAATAACATCTGGGAATATTAGCTTGAATGGTAGGCCTGTAGTTTCTGGAAGCATTTTGTGTCCTTACTTCACTCCAGACCTTTCAACTATTATTTATTTTTTTCTGTTGCATGTCTCCTTCTATCAGTTTTTCAATTATTGATGAAGTCTGCATAATGAATAATTCCAAAGGCAGAAAAAAACCACTCTGCAAATTTAATGTATTGTCATTTTGTAATGTTTTATATTGCCTTTTCTTAGAGTACTGAGTTGGGAATGAAAAATTCCAAAGCAGAAGCAATTTGTTTTGTCTGAAATGTAATGAGTACTGTATATTTCTTCTTTGAAACTGTAATGCATGACCTATACCTACAATGACTAAGAAAGAAAAATTGTTGTGTGATTCCCAAATAAAAAAAATATTGTCCCTTTATGTCACTCTGGCACTTTATTTCTTTCACTTTTTTATTGTTTTTCTTTCGAACAAGCAATGTTATGTGTGTAGCAGAGGATGGACTAAGAAGAATATAAATTTTTCTGGGGTAAAAATCATCTTCCAGAAACGATACTTCTATGAAAATCAAGTAAACAGAAACAAATTTTTATGACAGCATGGCTTCTCTGCCTTTTAAATCAAGATTTGCTTATTTACTTCCAGTGCAAAGGGCATTGTTGTCCCCTTGAGAATTTAATTAAAACCTGGAACACTGACTAATTATATGGCAGGCCTGGGATTTAGGGACTAGATTATCTAATTACCTATCTTTTCTTTACAGATAGAGGGCTCGAATCATGACTGTGTGGTGCTGCTTTCTGCTTCTGCTCTTGATAACCCTGCTCAAAAAATGAGCAGTGCTTGGTTTGGGAAGGGGTGTGGCTTGGGCAGCTGGGCAATGTACTGAATTAACATGTCTCCCGGACATTGTCCACCTGTAATTTTGTGTGCATGTATGGAATGTCAGCTACAACTAACAAGTGCCTTCATTGGTGGGGAAAGTAGTAGAGTCAGGCCCTTCTTAGGTTTTATTGCCGTCTCTTTTGCCCTCCTAAGAGATGGTAGTTAATGCAAACAATACTTGCCCTCTCCTGGGGATGAATCACCCTTGGGGAACAAATCACTGATACTAGAAGTGTGGGTTTTTTTCTCTCCTCTGCTCCACTTGTGAATCAATTGAAGAAACAGCAGCATGTGTGCATCACTCTGAAAGAATTTAAAATTTAAATAAGTTTTGTACCATATTTGATATTTCCAGGGCTGTCTGGAATTTCAACCCAGGAGCATTTTTTCTTAAAGTAAATGGCCAACCATTTTAAATTTCCCATTTCTTTTTCCATAGTTGGCACTGCTCCTTAGAGTGGCCAGCGCTTTTATCTCACTTTTTTACTGCTTGCTTTGAAGCTGTGAATTTTGTCCCAGGAAAACTATGAAGGTAATTTTTAATCCTTCCTTCAAGCTGAACTTTTATCGTCTGTCTGTTTTTTCTATGATAAAAAGCAGAAGTGAACTAAAAATAGATCTTAAACCTAAATGTTGGTGACTGCTGAATGAGCTGCTGTCACAGTACATATTTTTAAGAAACCCAAACTACACAGTCATTTAACAGGGTTTGATAAATTAAGTAAAATCTTCCCTAAGTAATCAGCTCCCTGCCCTGGAATATGATGTATTTATTGTTGGAGTTTTTGGTCTCATTTACATTTTTTTAATAAGTGTCATTAAAAAAGAGATAACCCTGGAAGATGTGGTGTTTTGATAGTATTCTATGGTGCTGTTCAGGAATCCAGGATCAGGTCTAAGAGACAATACTCTTTCACCCTATGTAGGTTGTCATATTCTTGACCATTTAGAAAGGAAAGTAGTGGCTGATTTGTTCTTCAAATACCATTTGTATTGACTATAACGTGACATCAAACATCTTGCATCCTGGGGTAGAGTTTGACATATGGCAGCAATGTGGGGAGGATAAAGAAGGTGTCAGAAGATTATGATAAAGGGAATTTATAGAAAAAACGGAGGCAACTCTACTTTAGGAGAGCAATGTTTTCTTCCTGTCTTTGTGGCCTTGGGCAAGTCACTTAAATGCTGTATGCCTGAGTTTCCCCACCTGTAAAATGAAGATAATACTTAGTATACCTATTATGCAGGGGTATTTTTAGGTTTAAATCACTATTTATGAAGCACTTTGAGATCCTTGGATGGAAGGTAGCATAAAAGGGCCTACTATTAACTACAACTACTAGTAGTATTCATTGTGAAATGGTGGTTTATAAAGTTCTCTTGGATACACAAAAGTCAGTTATTAAAAAAAAAAAAAAAAGATTTTTCACATTTCCAAGTAGAAGAGCTGTGAATGTTTTTAATCTGAAAGCATTTTTCCCGCTTCTGATATTTGTCATCTAGAGGTGAAGGACAAAGAATCTGAGAGTGAGAGATCCCAGGTGTTTTTCTGACGTACATTTTTTGTGTTGCCTATAAATAGCAATCCATGGTTATATTTACTGATTTTTCCCAGATAGAGCTGTTGATACTTCGTGGAAAACTTTGTACTACATTCTATTTAAAATCAAATCTGTCTGTATATAATATTTCCAATGTTTTCCTTCCTTTATTTTGCCTCTTGAAGGACATTTATGTGCAAAAATGTTCATCTGCTTCTGTGCTTATTCTTCTCACCAGAAGTCATCTATCTATGCCACCATACTTAGGCAGGAAGATAGGAGGTCTCTATGCAGGGATGAGTTTGCGGGAGGAGGGGAGAGAGAAGTTGAAAACAGGGTTTGGAAGAGTTCCATGAAGTAAGTTCTACCAGCTCTAGATCTAATTGGCATTAAGATTTATGAAGAAACCAGGAGATACCACATGTTTTATAGCAGGAACCTGAGGATGCTTTTGCTGGGGCAGTTTTGCCAGCTGGTAACACTATGCCAGCAGAGACTTTTGTTTCTGTATCTAGTTCCCAGAGATTCTAATACTTGCAGAGAGAGGGAGTTGAGGGTTGGTGACTCCTCCATGTAAACAACAAAATTATAACCATAACCCATGATAGCAAACAAGTGTGTGACTGAAATTTTCTGATACTATTTGTTTTATTCCTGAAAGAATATATTGAATCTATCGAAGCACAACGTAAAACTTTGCTGTTTGAAACTGATGGTGGTGGTGGTGGTGGTGAAGGCCTTGTAGGGGAGCCCTAGGCATCATAGTCTTACAAAGCTTTTTCTAAACACGTCAGTAAGAGGTGTACCCTGGTTGCTCTTCAGAATTTTTGTACCTGATTATGGATCCACTGTAAGATATCTATGGAAGGAAAATTTAGCAATATCCAGAGACAGAGTGACTCCATTAGAGGAGTGTAATCCCTGCCTTCTCTCAAATTGGTAGTAGAATTTGAAGAAAAGGTTCCGAGGGGCTCATCACATCAGTGCTTAGAGTTCTTGTGGAACGATATTCACAGTCTGCTGAAAAAAATATAATTACTGCTAAGGGACCGTTGTTTCTCATACTGTGTGATGTGACCTTGGGTAAATTCTGGGAGTAAGATTAATAGTGTGCTTTAGTTGGGGCATGAAATAATTCCTTGAAATATAGATACATGTTTTCAGCATTAGCATGTAACCTAGCACAGAATGTTTCATTATAGTTCTATTGTGTGGTCCTAGGGAAGTATTCCATTTGTTTTGCTTTTTGTTAAGCAAGGTTAAATTTAGTTTGGCCTTGGGATGATATATCTAGTCACACAGCACAATTGTAATTGCAACTAGTAGCTCAAAGATGGTCTCTATGGCAACGTCTTTTTATACCAACCTTGATGTTTCTGCACTTTGTTCAGTACCATCTAGCCTTTAGTTTCTTAAACATCTTTACTCAGATTATATAAAGTCTGTTTTAGCACAGACCATGTAAGGAAGGACACTTTAAATTGTTTACCAAACCTTTATTCTGAGGTAGGCTCGTAGTTGCATGAGAGCATCAATGCACTGCAGAGTGGGGAAACCTGATTCAGAAGCAGCCTGGTAGCTGGATGAGAAGAGCATCAATGCACTTCAGGGTGGGGAAACCTGGTTCAGAGATTTGGATCCCAGGTTGTCAGGGCTCAAGTGTATCTCAGAGTTCATGTGCTTGGACTGTGAAAGTGAAGACTGCTAGGTATTGCTTGCTGAACAAATGCTTTCTGCAGGCCAATCATTTGTTGTCAGAAGTGGGCTATGTAGATAGTATATGATCTTATCTTCAGATTTTTTGTAAATGATTCTAGGATTTAACTGACAATGATGCTTTGTGGTATCTTTATTTAAATTATCATTTATTATTAATCTGTGTTTGCTGTGATACTGCCTCGGGACCAATGAACATCAGGACTCTATCATGCTAGGTACTTCTATAATCACAAAGTAAAAGGCAGTCCCTGCTTCAAAGAACTTACAGTTTAAGTGGATGAGACAGATGATGGGTGAAGGGGTATAACACACAAGCAGATTGAACAATATGATGGCAGCAAAAATCATGTTAGTTCCTTTTTGTTGCTGTTGTTGGGGTTTAGCTGGGAGAGGATTAGCTAAATGGAAAGACAAGGAAAGGGAGAGGAGATGTTAAAGGGAGGAGGTGGGGTGACAAAGCAGGGAAGGAAAGAGGATGGTAAGGGCAGGTGGAGTAAGGCCAGGTGAAGAGGCTGTGTATTTTGGTGGTGGTTGTCCCTCCCCTTCTGGGTCAGAAGGAGGCTACGCTGCCTCACTATGCCATTGGGACCTTGGCCTAGTATTTGGGGGGAATTAGCATTTAGGCATTCATATCCCGACTGGCCTAACGGTTGAATTCCCAGATAGGCAGTTATCTTTGGCCCGTAGGCAGAAACAGGTTCTCCTAGGAGCCCATATGCCTTCGCCCTGAGGTGGGGGCTGAACAGTCAAGCGTCTGTAGCCGTCAGGCTTTTTAAGCAGGGACTGTGCAAACACTGGAATCAATTGCCCCTGGTCTCTTGATGCAGAGACAGAGCACACCTAGTTGTCAATTAGCTCCGGTCTTTTGGTTCAGGGACAGAGCACACCCAGGAGACAATTAGCGCTGGTCTCTTGGATTCAGAGAGCAAGCACACCCAGGAGACAATTAGCTCTGTTCTCTTGGTTCAGAAACAGATCACACCCAGGAGACAATTAGCCCTGGTGTCTCAAGGCAGAGACAGGGCAAACCTAGCAGTCGATTAGCCCTGGTCTCTTGATACAGAGCCAGGGCAAAGCCAGTACTTAATCAGCTCTGGCCTGCAGTTGCAGACAGAGCTCACCTAGTAGTCAATCAGTTCTAGACTTTGGGTTCAGAGACAGAGCAGCCCCAGGGATTGGGCGTCCTAGCTCTGGTGGACGACCAACGAACGCAGGCCACTGGACCTGGTGAGGGCAGGCTGCCACCTCAGGCGTGGGGTGGCAGGTGGGATCCAGGGCCTCCCTGCTCCACTGGTCCCTGACCCAGGACCCTAGCAGTGGCAGCATGGTCCTCCACTGGGTAAATGGGGATCCCAACCACAACATGCTGACTGTACCTCAGGCAGAGCTGTAACCAGACTAAGGTCAGCTATCCCTGGGCCATTTCCTTGCCTGCCCTTGGGGTGTACTTGGGTCAGCAGGACATCCTTGGGCTTTTCTGGGTAGGTGGTCCCCAGCAGGTCCATGGGAGAAGCAAGTTTCCTGGCGTGTAGGACGTTGCTGGGCTCAGCAGCAGGATCTGTGGCCGGGGCAAGCAGGATCCGTCTGCTTCCCTTGGTGTCCCAGTACCAAATGAGTGGGAGGCCCTACCCTCTATACTTCCTGTACTGGTGGTATACTTCTGGAAGGAGGGGTGAGGCCACTTGGGCAAGGAGGCTGACTACAGGCGGTTTGGGAGATGGTACGTAGAGGTTGGAGCAAACAGCCAGTCCTCACTGAGGTACGTAGAGGTTGGAGCAAACAGCCAGTCATCACTGAGCTGAGAAAGTACAGTCAAAACCATAGAAAATACTCTGTCATCATCAGTATCCAAAACATCCTGCTTAAGCTGCTGCTTCAGCTACTCCTCCCAGCTTGTGTCTCTGGCTGGCTGTTCCTTTTCCCCGAAGACCACTTTGATGTGGGGAGGTGGGAGGTATGTGGGTCCTAGTGCCCTCAGGGAAAGGGTTCCCTGTACAAGTCTGAGTCTTGGAGGTTCTAGTGGGAAGGTATGTGCCTGGGTGGGCCCCATTTTACTCCCTACCCCCAGAGGTCCCCCTGAATACTCAGTAGAAAATGTGTTAAATATAATATTCAGGCCTGACACAAGTGAGTGCAGTTTCATTGATGTCAGGATTTTTGTGATATGGGTGTGATCCTTTGGGACCAGATGAGACTAGCGGGTTATTTTACAGAATTCACCAAGTAGACTGATATAATAAACATGGGGGAATTTTAACGCAATGAGATAAAGATAAGTGCCTCTCACTCCAGTCCCCTCTAAAAGTTTTTAGAGGGGACAGATTTGGGGCCTAATGAAGTTGACAGGGCTATTATAAATTTACAGGTCTATTGAGAAATACCTTGTTACAAAACTATTAAAATTACAAACAACCATTAACTACATTATAATAACAAAGGTTACATTCTACTTATTTATTCCAATGTAAAGACTTAAGTGCTTTGTTTTAAATATGTAGATGTTCCATTGCTGAGTTTTGAGTTTAGGGCAACATTTTCAGCAGAAGAATTGTTAATTTTGGGAATTACTGTACTTGCCTTATTGCTAACCTCCATGCTGAAATGTACTTAGCAGCATATAAACAAAAGACAATATGATAATATAGTATTCTTAGTATACTTTTCTAAGACTTTACAAATGTAAATAGTAACACAGTTTATTTTAACAGTTCAAGAAGATATTTTGAAATCATGGCATGTGCGACAAGTACAAATTGTTGAATGTAAGAAAAATGCTAAATAAGTTGTTTCAATTTCTGGGGACTCTTGCATCTCTAGCTCAAATGCTGTCCCGCCAAACATATTTATTCCATGCTTAAGGCAAAACTGTTCAATGCTGATAATGCAGAAGGCCAGCTTTCCAAACAGTTTTAGGAATCCGAACAGTGGTTGACAAACATCTTAGTATTTTGGGGCCAGAATGTGCTGTGGGGAAGGTAGCTTATAGTCTGGTTACTGTTGAATGAGATCTTTCTAAGGCCTCGTCTACACCTTGGGGGGGATCAATCTAAGTTACGCAGCTTCAGCTACGTGAATAACATAGCCGAAGTCAATGTACTTAGATCTACTCACCGCGGTGTCTTCACTGCGGTAAGTCGACTGCTGCCGCTCCCCCGTCGACTCTGCCTGTGCCGCTCATGGTGGTGGAGTACAGGAGTTGACGGGACAGCCTCAGGGGTCGATTTATCCCGTCTAGACTAGACACGATAAATTGACCCCCGCTGGATCAATCGCTGCCCACCAATCCGGTGGGTAGTATAGATATACCCTTAGATTTAGGGTAACACTAGAGAACTTTACATAAAGTCATAGAGGAAGGCACAAAAACCTATAAAAACTGCATTACCTCCCTGGGGAAATAGTTGATACTGCAATTTGTGTTTTCTACCAAGAGTGTTATTTTAAAATGATAGCAGACTCATTATTTGGGAGCTCCCAGCTCACTAGCTGTTGGCAGACCCCAACCAGTTAAGCTTAGCTTATGCAGTTCTGTAGAAAAAGAAACCAAAAACAGAATTTACTTCAAAGGTTTTACTTCAGTTCATTCAGCAAGCTGGTGGATGTTGAATTCTGTGGATTGCTTTGCAGTACTGAAATAGAAGAGAAAATTATAGTCCGTCATCACATGGCAAACATTTCTTAAGAAGTTTTTAAAAATCAAAGAACACTAATCTGTTCCTAGAGAAACCCTTCAGCTGCACTCTGGCCATGAAAAAACGGGATAAGAATTTCCTCACACCTTGACAGAAAAGAACCAACATAAAATAAGTTGTTTGCTACATTCAGAAAATACTATGATCCTTTAAGCACCGAAAGAGAAGGAATGAAAAAGACTCAAAACATCTTCCTTTTCAAAAGAAAGTTGGCAAGACAGTAAAATTACAGAATTTTGCACACACCAAAATGGGAGTGGGGGAGGAAAACCCACAACTTTTTGCTTAAGCAATCAAAATTTTCAGTGGAAGACTTGAATGACCTTGAAACTTGGGTTCCTATTGGCAAATCCTGCCCAGGCCTTTTCAACTACAGTATATGGCAGTGGAACCAGTGTTGCTCTCCTTGCATAGGATGTGGAGCAGAATTCCACCTCCCTGGCTCCTATGTACTATCACCCTTTGATCTGAGTCTTATCTTTATTCATGCAAGTCGGTCTGTTTCCTCCTCCATGCTGCTGGGTTCCAGCAGGGGAAGCATTGAGAGCAGAGGAAAGACAGTCTCTTTTCTCTCAGTCCCCAGTACCACTGCAGCCCTTCTGCAGCTAGGAGCAACAGTTGCAGGGAATGTCTAGTTCAGCCCCAGGTTTGAGCATTTCTAGCACGGATGGACTCTTGAGAGAATCTACCTGCCAAACTGTCTTGAACAAGTGAGAGAGTGGCCAAATTTGGGCATTTTTTTCACAGAAGCAGAAAAAGGCACATGTCTGGCTATAGCTTCTTAAAGAAAAGGTTATACGGACTTTTTTTTAACATGAGCAAGCCAATTTATTTTTCTTAATTTTGTTTTCAAAATGACTGAACCAGTTTTGCTGAAACTTTCCAAATAAAAATTCAACCTGAGGCAATCAGGTACCTGGCATTGGAAATTTCAGCCTGAACAGCTGAAGTTTGACAAAGTTGTAAGCAACTGAAACTAGGGTATTATATAGTGTGATGTGTCAGGCAGTTTAACTATTGGTGGAACTGGTAGTGCTGCCTATAACACAATCTTTTTGTACTGTATATTATAAAAAGTAAGGCTGTGGAGACAGGGCACCTAAGAGTATTTAGTAGTAATTTAACGTTTCTACATTAGAGCTTGTGTTACTGTAGAAAACTTTCTTTATAAAGCTGTTATTCATTGCTGGAACTGGCTGACTTATAGGCTCTAAATCATAATTCATGAGAAAATCACAGGCCATTCATTTCAAATAATTTTTGTTGCTTTTCAGAAAAGTAGGTCTCGAATTGTGTATAATTCTTTAAAATGCCACAGATTTGGTCAAATATTTGAACATAAGAACGTAAGAATGGCCCTACAGAGTCAGACCAAAGGTCCAGATAGCCGAATATCCTGTCTTCCAACAGTGGCCAGTGCCAGGTGCCCCACAGGGAATGAACAGAACAGGTAATCATCAATTAGACTCATAGACTCATAGGTCAGAAGGGACCAATATGATCATTTAGTCTGACCTCCTGCACAAGGCAGGCCACAGAACCCTACCCATCCACTTTTATAACAACCCCTAACCCATGACTGAGTTATTGAAGTCCTCAAAATTGTGGTTTGAAGACCTCAAGCTGCAGAGAATCCACCAGGCAAGCGACCCATGCCCCACATCTGCAGAGGAAGGCGAAAAACCTCCAGGGCCCTGCAATCCGCCCTGGAGGAAAATTCCTTCCCGACCCAAAAATGGCAATCAGCTAAACCCTGAGCATGTGGGCAAGACTCACCAGCCAGCAACCAGGAAAGATTCTCTGCAGTAACTCATTCCCATCTGTAAGGGACTGCGGAAGATTTTGTCACATGTTTAGCCAAGGCTGTTTGCCTTCTCAAGGAAGGTATTAAAGGTTGCTGTATACTAGCCTATGCTGTTTGTAGCTGGTTGGAACCGCTTAGCTGGAGAACCGCTGTTTGGAAAAGCCTGCCCTATACCATAAGAGATAGCCCAGTTGTGGAAAGCTCCCACATGCCTATGTATGAGCTGCTTTACATGCTATTAGCATAAGGTTATTTATTAGAAGTTGTTTTGCTGCTTTGGACTTGTCCCGCTTGAGTTAGCAACGGCAGAGTCCCCGTTGCGGGTGTGTTTCCTTTACCTTATTAAAGCCATATCACTCACTGTGTGTGTGTGTGTGTCTCGTCCCTGCAGAGCACTTAGGCTTGTACACCATCCCATCCACACCCCTCACAGACCATGAGCAGACTTATCTGCTGATAATCCAAGATCAATTGCCCAAATTAAACTACCCATCATATCATCCCCTCCATAACTTATCAAGCTTAGTCTTAAAGCCAGATAAGTCTTTTGCCCACTACTTCCTCGGAAGCTGTTCCAGAACTTCACTCCCCTAATGGTTAAAACCTTCGTCTAATTTCAAGTCTATAACTTCCTAATATCCAGTTTGTACCCATTCGTCTTGTGCCTACATTAGTACTAAATTGATCCATCCCCTGTCGCTCATTCCCAACTTCTGGCAAACAGAGGCAGGGACACCATTCCTACCCATCCTGGCTAACAGCCATTGATGGACCTATCCTCCATGACTTCATCTAATTCTTTTTTGAACCCTGTTATGGTCTTGGCCTTCACAACATCCTCTGGCAAGGAGTTCTACAGATCGACTGTGTGTTGTGTGAAGAAATACTTTTTGTGTTAAAGATGCTGCCTATTAACTTCATTGGTGACCTGACCTCTAGTTCTTGTGTTATGAGAAGTAGTAACAACATTTTCTTATGTACTTTCTCTACACAGTCATGATTTTATAGACCTCAATCATTTCTTCCTTAGCCGTCTCTCTTTCCAAACTGAAAAATCCCAATCTTATTAATCTCTCCTCGTGTGACTGTGCCATACCCCAATCATTTTTGTGCCTTTTTCTAACCTTTTCCAATTCCAGTGTATCTTTTTTGAGCTAGGGCGCCACATCTACACACACTATTCAAGATGTGGGCGTACCGTAGATTTATGTAGAGGCAACATGATATTTTCTGTCCTATTACCTATCCCTTTCTTAATTATCCAGCATTCTGTTTGCCTTTTTGACTGCCACTGCACATTGAGTCGATGTTTCAGAGAAGTATCCACAATGACTCCAGGATCCTTTCTTGAGTGGTAACAGCTAATTAACCCCTCTTTATATGTATAGTTGGGATTATGTTTTCCAATGTGCATTACTTTGCATTTATCAACATTAAATTTTATCTGCCATTTTGTTTCCCAGTCACTCAGTTTTGAGAGATCCTTTTATAGTTCTTCATAGTCTGCCTGAGTCTTAACTATCTTTAGTGATTTTGTGTCATCTGCAAATGTTGCCATCTCACTGTTTACCCCTTTTTCCAGATCATTTATGAATATGTTGAATACGACTGGTTCCAGTACAGACCTCTAGGGGACACCACTATTTACCTCTTTCCATTCTGAAAACTGGCCATTTATACCTACCCTTTTTAGGTATAAATTTTCTGTCTCTGATTTCACAAACTACTGTAGTCGGAGTTTAATTTTTTTCATGGGGTCACTTTTTAAGCATTTACTTCATTGGATAACTATGGTGTTAGCCTGTGCTGAGTAGGATTTAATCTGTATGCAACACTTAATGTCTATAATTTTGTAATTTAACAATGTATAATTCATGTATTAGAAAACTTTAAACGCTGCTTTTTTGATCAAACACAAAATCCCTAGAGAACAGTGCCAAGCTTTCCTGTAACTGTGATTATATTTATTTCAGTGTGTATTGTGAGTTGGACAGTCACATTTGCCATGTTGGTAAATTTCTGGGTAAAATCTTTCCATCCTTTGTTTATCAGTGAAGGAGCTGAGTTATTTCAAATCAAGTCATTTTCATTCCGTATTTTGAAAGAGTTATGTCCTGCTCCTGTTGTCACAAGTTTCATTCATTCTTTCTATTTCTTCTAGAGAATTCACCTTTTCTCACTTCCTTTTTAAAGAAATACTGTCAAGTAGTTTTGACCCAAAGTTTAGATTTTGTAAGAAAAGAGGTTTACAAAACCCAGTATAAATAGGAATGATTACACAAGGTTGTGTTTAACAAATTCTCCTGCATCGTTTGGAATCCAAGCCTGACAGCATTATGCTTGAGAACTGGAAAAAGCGATACTGGCCAATATAGTTTTATTGCTCAGTCTGACAAGAAAGCAAAATTAAGCACATGCATGGAGAATTTTTTAAAGATTTTTAAAATTTTGTTTTCATAATGTAAGATTTTCTTGAATAGTGGGAGAATTTGTTTTTGTCTTTATAATATCCTTTGCACTATTTGTATATACTGTGTCCCCTTTGAAGGCATAGGTCACCCAAGACCAAAATCTCAGCAGCATCTTGAGCCCTAGTAGCTGGCCTGGTCAATGAACAGGTGTGTAATGGAGTAATGAGAAGAAATCCTCTTCCCAGGCTGCAGAGGCTATTTCAGACAGTGGCGCCTTGTGGCCTACAGTACATGGCCCCTCTTCTGTGGGAGTGAACACCAGAGGATCAGCACAATGGTAGATCTTCTGGCCTCAGATTCCATCTGCGTTCTCCCTGATGCGGTGTGAGAGCCCTTGCACAGGAGGGCTCCATTCCACTCAAGGGCCATGTATTTCCCATGTAGTCTCTCCCCCCCCACCCCCGCCCCTTTAATACTGCACATCCATGGTATGCACTGGAACTGCATCAGTTACACTGCTAGTGATTCATTCCATCCATGGTGAAGGAGGCAGGATTTTTCTCATAGTAAATTGTGGGGTGTGACTTCGGAGATTGTGGATTGTAAGGGAAACATATGTTGTCTATTTATTTCACCTTCACCTGGAATAGGCATCATTCTAGTTACACAATCTCCAGATAAGGACTCATCCTTGAAAGTATTATTCTGAGAACAGTAGGTCTATTCTCCCTAACTATTTTTACTATGTGGAGGTTTCAGTTGCTTCCTAGCCAGTATTGAGTCCAAATGGACCTGATATTTGAGAGCTTTCATGTGATATATTCCCTAGAGGCTTGAGCCATTGCACCTCCCCCATGTACACTCATCAGTGTGGTCTTCTGGAGAATAATACATTCAGAGCACAACAGTGATATAAGAAAACAAAACTATTTCAGTGCTAGTGCCATTTAATTCTATTGTTTTACATTTATAGCAAGTATTAAAATTTACTAATGCCTTCTGTGTAACAAAGCAACGATCACTGAGTATGCCTGATTTTCTGCATAGACTGATATTAGCGATACAGAAACCTATAAGAAGCCATCTATTCGGCCTGCAGTTTGTTTCATTAATTCTAGCAGCATTAAATGAGTAGACAAATTGTTACTGTATGTTTGGCTGCCACTAGAAAATCAGCTGTCGCTTTTAAAAACCTCTCAGTACTTCTCAGATTGATATATTTCAGTGCCCTCTGTGTATTAGTGTCGTCTTTTATGTAGGTACTGCTTTGCATACTGGGAACAGAGCTGTCAATAGGCTTTTAGAACTATGGACAAAATCTCTTACCCTGGCACCTAGGCCCCAGTTCTGCAAAACAGTGCAGTACTTTGCTGAATCACAGCTCTGTTTCCCAGAAATAAATATTTTGACTTAAAATGCTGGTTGCCTGCATCTCATACAGTAACACTTAAATAATTTTAGTATAATAATATTGTAATAGGATATTTGTGTTAAACAATGTTCTTAGGAAGTAAAATATATAAACCATTACTTATCCCAAACTGAATGTTGTCTTTCTATTACTTATTTCTCTTATGCATATATCTAATAAGGCAGGATACAAAGAACACCTAAAATAGCAACAGATACAGTTTTCAATAAGTCAGTTTAGAATCTTGAAAGGTGATGAGCTCCACAGTGTCAAGCACTGCTTTGAAAGCTTTACCTAATGTGAGGGGAAGGTACGTATAAGATTAACAAGGGATGGCAAAGCTTTATGTATGTCAGATAAGCCCAAACTTTTTGATACTGAGGTCTGAACTGGTAACTTGCTGTGAAGGGAGGGGTTTCTCCCCTTAATATTTATATGTGTTTCACATTTTTAAGAAAAAAATCACACCGCTATAGTGTTGCGTAAACCATAGTGTTTCAGTACTTCCTTGATAGATAAATTGCTTAAGTTTATCAGCAATAAAAATAGCATCAGTAAACTAGTTTTGCCCTGACTTGTAGTTGCAGGGAGAGTGTACCTTGGGGTAGCATTTTGTAACTCTGTGGGCCTCGTTTGGTCCTTACACCATATTCTGTGCATCTCTGACACAGTTATGTCTGATGCACAAAATCCTATTCTGAATAATTTATACAGTATTTGTGTTTCGAAACAGAACTAAGCATCTGTAAATAATAAGAATCCTAATAAACCCTTTGACCTTTCCAGTGTAAATTCCTCATCTTGAAAGATCCCAAACTTGGACAGATATCATCTGAGCTAAGCTAGGTTATAAAACCTCAGGCAAGTCTACCTAGGAGAGTTCTTAAATATCGTAAAAAACAGAAAAATACAAGTGTTATGTGAGTCAAATAATCTCTACATACAAATACAAGTGCAAGAGAGTGCAGACTCCACAGTGGCAAAAACTAATTTATTTTTGATTTGCAACAGTCTTTGATACCTTTATAAGTTTTTCAAAAATATAGAAATGTTGTTAGATGTTTTATTCCTTTGATTTTACAAGTTAAGCCGTAGCACCTAAAGGCAAAGATGTTACACATATGATTATAAAAATACTGTATGATAAATACAACATGAGCATTGGGCAGCCAGATAACCCATCACACCTAATAACCGGACCAAACTAACCAAAAGCTATTTACAAGTGCAATGCTCATATAAAGATGTAGGACGAAAGTAACACTTATCAGAAAGATAAAGAGATAGAAAGTAAGCCAAAGCACTTGTAATCTGGATCCATCTTCCATCAATAAAAGTAAATACACAAGATTAAAAAACATGTCACTATGATAAGCCATATTGCTCACAATCTAATTTTCCGCTCACTCATAGGAATTAAATACAAGTAGTGAGCAATAGTATCCAGGACAGGAGCATCCATCTGCCTAAAGCAACTGGGGGGGCTGAAATTTAAGCACATCAGCATCTAGTGATTTAGATTTTAGGGTTTTGGAAGGAGTAGAATTTTATAACAGACCTAGTGATAGATTCTATAGAGCTCAGAAAGGAAAAAGCCATTTCATAACTATATGTGGCTCTTCTAGATCTTTATAGTCTGGTCAGAGTAACAGAGTACAACTGATCTTATTTATCTTGCAATCTGATTTTACCTTGGTTCAAACTGAAGGTAGGATGTTGATTTATAGCCTCCGTTTGTGAGGGAATGAGAGCAAAATATAATCAGTTTGATATCTCCTGTCTTTTTTTCTCTCTATCATTTATCTTGTTCCGTTTCCCCTGTATGTCTTCCTTCCTCTATCATCTTTCTCACCATGTCCTGTTGATCCACTCCCATCCCTTTTATACTGTTCCTCTTTCCTTCTCTTCTGTCTTTAGTTCTCTCCATCTCCCCTCTTTTTCCTCTCTTGTTCTGTATTTTTTGTCTATTCCATATTCTATTGAGTATCTTGCAGAATTCCTTTCCTGTGTTAACACTGATCTGACTGTCATAATCATATTTATAAAGTGTTCAAGGTCAAGACTTAATCACAGGGGTGGCTCCAGGCACCAGCATGCCAAGCATGTGCCTGGGGCGGCAAGCCACGGTGGGGGCGCTCTGCCGGTCGCCACAAGGGCGGCAGGCAGGTTGCCTTTGACGGCATCCCTGCGGAGGGTCTGCTGGTCCTGTGGCTTCGGCGGACTACCTGCAGGCGTGCCGCTGAATCCATGGGACAAGGGGCCTCCCGCAGGCAAGCCACCAAAGGCAGTCTACCTGCCGTGCTTGGGGCGGCAAAATACCTAGAGCTGCCCCTGGCAATGCAGATATATTTATAATAATAATAATAACGGGGGCTGTTTCTAGCTCAGCAGGTATCTCTCAAATAATCATAATGTTGTCCAGCCTTCCTAGAAGGGTTTTGTTTCCCGGTGGTTTATATTGACTGGTTTGGAAAGGAGTGAAATTCTGATGATAAATTGTATTTTAAAGGGACACCATCTTGAAACCTGATCAGTTACACCAACTGAGTTAAAAATAGTCTCAGATGCTACACCTGCAACCACATTTCCCTGTTTAAAAAACAAAACAAGCTGTTCCCTGATGTGGTGTGAAAGACCCACAGAAATAGTGATCTATCTATCTACCTAGAGGAAATACTTAAACTGACTATGGAAAAATGCCAAGTGCACAAAGTAAATAAATTTATAAAAACATGAAAAAAAATTCTTTCAGTCATAGTATTCTAGTAACAATTTATGTTAAAAAATAAATTAAACAAACATGTTTTTAATTGATGGTGACCCTTTAAACATATTGAAAGAAAATGAAATCTTTAACTCCAGATCTGTTTTTAATCTGTTTATTAATGTAGCTTTACATTGACATGTTGAATAGTTGTTAACCTGTGATGTAGGAAAATGTGTGACTGGGAGATATTATGTTGTTAAATTTATGAAAATTGCTTCTATAGCTTTCAAAGCGCAGGCCCTGTCTTCTGATCTTTTCCCAGCAATATCCTTTATGTGAAGGGATTAGATTTTTTTTTTTGGTGTGGTTTGTTTTTATTTTATAGTATAACTTCTTCCTGAGGGCACATACTGAATGTAGTTCACTGCGCTTTCTGATCATAAAGTAGCAGCTTCCATACATCTTAGGGTTATTCTTTGCTTCTGTTGAGGTAGGAGATTAGCAGTTTTATATCTGTGCTGCTGACTGACATGAAGAAAAAGGGTATTGTCAGTTAATTTATAAATTTGCATATTTAAACAGATTCTGGGTTATATTAGTCATGGCAGAACATTCATATATTCAAGGAGTATGTTTATGTGCTATGTATTATTATTTTGAAAATGTCACTCAGTGAGAGGCAACTGTGAAATGACAGTACTGTCTAATGAGAGAGCCTTCCCACATAACTAGAGCGATTAGAATAAATTAAGTTAATAAATAAAATAGAGAAGGAAAAAGAAAAAAAGTACTTTCAACCCAGGAAAGACGATGAAAAGAAGGCTTCCTGAAGTCCACTAGAAATCTCACTATGCCCATGTAATTTATGTGGGAAGTGCTTAGATTTTATGATGGGTGATGGATAGATGTAGATGGAAATAGATGGATTAAAATCAGTGATTAAAACAAGATTTTTAAATTTAAATTAAATACTTTTAAAAAAAAGTTATTTAAAAGTAAATTTTAAATTATAACAATCTATGCTAAGGCATAAAATTACTTTTCTTCCTTGTATTTATCCCGTCAGTAGGGTCCACTGTACCAGTCCTCTCCCTCAAAAGTGCTCCTCAGTGCCATATCCTCTATCACAACCCATAACATAAACAATGAGGAGTCCTTGTGGCACTGTAGAGACTAACAAATGTATTTGCTTTCATAGGTTCTAGCCCACGAAAGCTTATGCCCAGATAAATTTGTTAGTCTCTAAGGTGCCACAAGGACTCCTCGTTGTTTTTGCTGATACAGACTAACATGGCTACCATTCTGAAACCCATAACATGTTTTCCTTTATGACCTTTATGACATCCTGTCACTTTTCTTGGGTTGGACTCTTTTTCCTTGATCTTGATGAATTTACTATAATAAAATCATTTCAATTTAAATAACCCCCCCTGCAATATTCAGTTAATACTTGTTTATTTCTGAAGTTTTAAATAAAATCAGACTTCTAAACTGTTGGAATTCACTGGTAAAGAACCTTGGTCCCCAGTTTGTCGAAGTGCTAAAGAGGAGAGAGAATATTTTTTTATAAATATAAAGTGCAGGAGCGGAGAGTTTTTTTTTTTTTTTCAGTTTATTGAACCAGTTCATTTCTATGACTAGATAATTGAAACTTGAGAAACCAGTTGGGTGCTGAAAACACAGGAAAGCTTGTTTTCATCCTCTGATCTGTGAATACAAATGGAGTATGACAGAATCTGCTCTACTAGGTCTAAAATCTTGAAAGACATGGTGACTAGCAACAAGCAATTCATTTCACGACCTACAGATAATGCTTTTTTTGTTTAATAAATCAATTAGTTTTCAATGTTTATGTTTTGATAAACTTTTTTTCTACTGTAACCAGCCCAATTAAAGTAAGTATTTTTAAACTAATAACAATTTAAAATGCTGTTTTATGCATTTTTAATTGAATTCCAATTTCCATCCAAATAGAGCTTGACAAAAAACATGAATGTAAGGTCAAAAGGGTTAGTTTTAAATTGTTGGATGGCAGATAATTTTATTTGTGAAATTACTAAAAATATTTAGTTTAGAAGAACAAGAAATGGTAGGCTGGCTCTTCTAATTGTTTCCCTGACCACCAGCTCCAGGGTGTTGTTCTCACTATTTAATTATGGGCATTCTTTTACATGTCTTAACATATGGAGATGTATCTATTTCCAAGAACTGGAAAGGACCCTGAAAGGTCATTGAGTCTAGCCCCCTGCCTTCCCTAAGCAGCCCCTTCAAGGATTAAACTCACAACCCTGGGTTTAGTTGGCCTGTGCTCTAACAACTGTGCTATCCCTCCTCTCGATTCCAAGTAAAACAATCACTGTTACTAAAAAAAGGAAAAGAAGGCATTGGGCAAAACCACACAAATGACTGAACATTGCAGCAAAATTCCACCAGCCTAAGGAGCTGGAGTCTTAATTTCTTCCAAAGCCAATGTCACTGCAAGTAATGCAAAAAGCTGCCAGCCCAACACAGAAACACCAGGCCACCACTGATACTGGATTTTCTTCTATAAAATGCAAAGATGATTGACACCAAATATTTCTTCCCTTTCTCCAAAAATTTTTCAGCTGATCTACTGTCATTGTACTTTCTTGTCAGGGAGGGATAGCTCAGTGGTTTGAGCATCGGCCTGCTAAACCCAGCATTGTGAGTTCAATCCTTGAGGGGGGCATTTAGGCAAAATCAGTACTTGGTCCTGCTAGTGAAGGCAGGGGACTGGACTCAACTCAATGACCTTTCAAGGTCCCTTCCAGTTCTAGGAGATGGGTATATCTCCATATATTTATTTATTTATTATTTACTCTAACTCAGATGGGCAAACTATGGCCCATGGGCCACATCCAGTCCATGGAACTGTCCTGCCTGGCCCCCAAGGTCCCGGCCTGGGAGGCTAGCCCCAGCCCTCCTCTACTATTCCCTCTCCCCCACAGCCTCAGCTCGCTTGCTTTGCCAGCAGTGCAATGCTCTGGGCAGCAGCGCTGTGAGCACCTGGGGCAGTGCATCTGCAGAGTAGCTCTGAGCCAGTCTCTGTGCTGCGGCGTGGCCTGGCTCCAGGCAGTGTGATGGGGGCAGGGAGCAGGGGGTGTTGGATAGAGGGAAGGGGAATTCAGGGTGGTCGTCAGGGGGTAGGGGTGTGGATAGGGGTTGGGGCAGTTGGGGGGGGAATAGGGGATTCCCCTGGGAGGGGTAGTCAGGAAGGAGGGGGATTGGATGGGGCAGTAGGGGGCAGTCAGGGGACAGGAATAAGGAATAGTTGGAAGGGGCAGGGGTCCCAGGGTGGGCTGTCAGGGAACAGGGGTGGTTGGATGGGTAGGGGTCCCGGGGAGCGGGGGCAGATAGAAAGTGGGGGCTGGGCCAAGATCCCCTCCCCTAACCAGCTCCCCATACAATTTACAAAACCTGATGAGGCCCTCAGGCCAAAAAGTTTGCCCACCCCTGCTCTAACCTATAATGAGATTGTTGATCCTTAACCATTCTGGGAAAAGGGTGGATTCAAGAGAGTAGAACATGTTTTAGAATAACTTGTCTGTTTCCAAATTAGGAGACTGAAAAAGCAATATTGTGATGGCAAATAGGAGTATATTTGGGATATCAGAATGCTTGCTGGACTATATGCCTAGCACTGGAGAGCTGACAGGTGATCAGCTGGGTATTCTTAATGATTGAAATAAGATACCCAGTCAACTGGAAATACTGTTGTAGAGTTTCTGCTTGGATTATGGGGAAAACTAAGCTGTCCTAGAAAGATAGAAACAAAAAATACAAAAAGGCTCATGTCTCCTTTTGACAAGGATCACTATGTGCAGATATTTTAAAATCAGTCTATCAGCAACTCTTTTAGTCTGTGTAAAGCTTAAAGAATGCTGTTCCATGACAAAACCCAGAAACACTGAAGACACAAGCTTAATAGACTTCTAAAATGAAAATGCTGTAACATCAAATATTAATATTTTACTAGTAGCAGGCAGTACAAATGTTACTGGCTACCATGCATTTGAATTATATTAGGGCCATTTCTCAGAGCTGGAGAGCAGCGGTTCCTTGAAATCTTAATCTTAATCTTCTCATCTCCAAAACTAGGTTTAATTTTGGAACACATACAAACATGCAGAAAGAGACACAACCAGTTGAACAGCCTCCGTCTGTTGACTAACATGTTTAAAAAATACCCTCACTTTAATAAACGTTTGACCTTAACCTCTTTTTTTTATTTGACTAAAGTTGTCTTCTGAAGCAATAAAAATACTTCGCCCTTGTATAGTGTCTTGCAGTGGAGCTCTCAAAGCACCTTATAAAACTTGATAAGCCTTGCAACATCTACCAATTTATAGATGAAGAAATTGAGGTGCATAGGAAGTGAGGGCCCAAATCTGTCACCATTGCCATACTCTGCAATTAATAAGAAATCCGTACTCTGCAGTAATCTGATATCAGTGAAGTAAAGTACTATTTATTGTGAATTAAGGTTGCTAATTGGATGTGAAGTGACTTGCTAAGAGTGGCACAGTGAGTCAGTGGCATAGTCAGGAGTATTCTGACTCAGTCCAGTGCTTTAAGCGCAAGAACCTCCTTCAGTTAAATCTCTTGAATCTGGTTATCGTCTACATTCTTTAGTCTGATGAAGGAGACATAATATAAAAATTAGGAGACAAAAAGAAAATCAGGAACTTGGAAAAAAAATATTTTCAATTGCTTGTTCAGGAAGAACTGCCGAGATTTTTTTCTGGAGAAGGGAAGGGATTAAAAAGGCTGGTGGAATTAAGAGCAGTATAAAAAGTTAAGCAAGCATGCTGGGTCAGATGGCCTTTACTTGGGCCTTTAATGTCTTCCATATACTGAATCAGACCTTCCTAGTTAATAACAACGTTACACTGCTCTACAGCCAAAATACTTCTGAAATAAATATAGTCAAACTTTACTAATTCTGGGTCACTGAGAACAAAAATGGTGCTTAAAATTGTTGATTGGCTCTCTAGTTAGCTGTTTCGGCTCCCGAGCTACAGCACGTGGAATCTCTGCGTAGGTGATGTTAGGGTTTCATGTCCCGTGACCGTCAAAAGGATCTTGTCCCATTCTTCTTCATGATAGGTGATCTTGTAGCCTGCACAACATCGATGGGTGTGATGCAGCCCTCAGCATCGTTCACGATCCAGCATGAGTGGAGACTGTTCGTTGATTTCAGCGAAGACAGTCTTAAAGCTGTTTTGCTGCATAATAGCAATGTTTTGCATCAATTCAGTTGGTTCATGCAGTCCCATATGAAGGAAACCTATTGACAACATGAAAAACTTTTTAGGTGCATTAACTATGACCAACATCAGTGGCAGCTTTGTGGCGATTTGAGGTTTCTCTCTTGCTTGATCTGCAGACTGGATACACAAGTTACTGCTGTTTTCTCTGTGAATGGGATAGTCGTGCAAGAGATTCCATACATCAAGTAAGATGGCCACTCCGACAGGTCATTGGAGCCTGGGAAGGAAAGTGCTTCAGCATCCACCACTTGTTGAATGAAGGAAGATTTTGTTACCACCCTTACATTCACAGCTGGGTCTGATGAAGAACTTTGTCAGGCCATTGACAAAAACAAGCAAGCTTTCAAGTAACCTCCGTGGAAAATTTCCAAGGTTCAGTGAAGCTAAGATAAAGGAAGTGTCTTTGTTGGTCTCAGATCGTTGAACTTCTTCAAGATGATGCATTTGACCATGCACTGCATGCAAGGAAAAGACGGCAGGAATGCCTTCCAGTTAGTGGCAATAATTTTCTCGGAAACAACAAGCAGACAGCTACAGATTGTGGTGGAAAACCTCCTCAAGGCATACAAAGCCTTGGTTGCAATTCACTAAGTACATTTTTTTGCACTCTTCATCTAGATTTTTTTCTCACCGAACTGCGGAGCAGTGAAGCGCGAGCATGGCGAGCGATTTCACCAGGACATTGCAACATTGGGAAACGCTATCAGGGCAATGGAGGCCCATCAATGCTTGCAGACTATTGCTGGACAGTGACAAAAGATGCTCCATTTAATGATACAAGAGACACGCAAGAAGCGCTGAGTAACATTGATAGGACTAAACTACGTACATATATTTTTGCCTTTTGTTTCATAATAAATTTTATTTATATAACCCTTTTGCTGATTTTTAAAGTGTTACATAAACAGGACAGGTAAATATTTCATGTAAAGCAAACCATAACACATGAAAAGACCTGGTTTACAATTTATGATTAAACTTACTAGTACACAATATACATAGACATAAAATGTAAAAACTTAAATATCTTAGAAACAGTAGCCAATCAGTTGTTTTAATTGTCATATATGAATTCAGCGCATCAAAATACATAATAAATACCACATTTTATCTCTGAAGCAGACAACTTCTCAAAAATTGTAGACCAGTGTTATTTTTTTTCAATATTCAGAGCTGCTCAAAAGCATCTCTTCACTTTAATTAAAGAAGATTAAAAGATGTATTTATCAAATTTCATTGTGACCCAAATAAAGCACAGGGCAGGACAAAAAGGAAAATAAACTTTTGTCATTTCTTCTCTATATACAGTGATTACACTGAGGTCGTGTGTAATTAAAAAAGAAACCAAAATGGGTTTGAGTTTGGTCAACACAAATTATATATGAAGAAGTGCTCTCAGGAGCTCGGAAGCTTTTCTCTTTCACCAACAGAAGTTGGTTGAATAAAATATATTGTCTCACCCAGCTTGTGTCTCTCAGATTATCTCTGGCATTCGCTGAAGTGGGGAGGATTATTTGTAGTTTTGAAAGTGTGTTTTTATTATGATTTTTTAATTGATCACATACACTCACTGTAGACTATGAGTGGCAGTTTTGAAATGAATACCAAACCTTCCCTTTCTGGTCTACAGTTACCATTCAGGTAATGGCTAATTGGCTTGTCTTGGAATTTGGGGTGCCACACCTGTAGAGGAGTTAAGAAGAGATACTCTCCTCTCTACATCTTGATTATCTGTTGGAGATGAAAAGGAGGTGGTCAGTACTACATGCCCTTTTGTCTTTAAAAACCTCAAACCAGCTTGCTATTTCAGAATTTGGTCTTAAATTTCAGATCATCCATTCAGTTTCTCAGTGGTTTACAGCCATGGTATTCTCATTAAGAATGGGAGTGGTACTCTCAATCATTTATCTCCATGCCCTCAATTTTCCTTTTGCAGTCTTAAACCAAAGCTTCTTAACTCTGTCTCCAGTGCAGTCACTTGAACTTTTTAGCAATATTTGCTGATTCTTTACTAAGTAAAATCATCAGCTTGATAAATCAAATCAATACCTTCTAATGGAATGAAGCAATCCCAACACCCAGCTAATGGAAGCAGCATGAGAGCAAAATATAAAATATTTAGCAAGAGGCACTACAGTAATACAAATAAATAATAATAAGTGCAGGATTGTCATCTGTTTATTTTTTATAATTAGATTTCTTAGAGTTCCCAATACCAGCCATTCAGAATCTCGCTGCCACAGAATCATGTAAAAATAAGGAAAGTAGAAGTAGAAAAGAGCCTTCCAGAAGAACTAGAAGCAACTCTAGCTTTATGCCTATGAGAAATATTGAATGACACTGAGTATGCACACCATGGTCTGGGTAACTTCCAGTGGACAGATACATGCCCTCATTCTTTTTTTTTCTTTTCTTTTTTTTATTTTTGCAAACCACACCTCCAACTCGCCTATGCCACAAGCAAACACTGTGGTATACAGAGTCTTTGTCTTCTGCATATAATTTCAAGAGGCTCCTTGATAAGCTTTTAAATTTACAGTACTCCATCACAGTGGGACATACTGACCATCCGGCACTCAAGGATTTACCCTAATGTCTTGAAGCAAAAGGGACCTGTGCGTTTTTTGTTTTGTTTTTGTTTTTTTGGAAAGAGCAAACAGATTGAGACAGTCTAAAAGTATCAGTATGTAGCAGAAAACAGAGAGAGAGAGAGAGATGTGGCAAAATCAGTACTTGGTCCTGTTAGTGAAGCTAGGGAGCTGGACTTGATGACCTTTCAAGGTCCCTTCCAGTTCTATGAGATAAGCATATCTCTATATTAAAAGGGAAAGAATGAAGAAAAACAAAGGCAGAGTAAAGGGCTATGGGGTTTTTTTTGTTTTTTTTTATTTTGAAGAAATGTTGCATTATTACTTGTTTTGTATCAGGTCTAATAGTATAATGAATGTTTACAGGAAAAAAATAAAAATTCATGTAGCCTTGTACCTATTGGGTTTCTGGGTTCACGTAGCCTTGTAGCTGGATGGTAACCTTTCTCTGGGTCTGACCAGGTGTTACCTGACCCCTTTGAACTCTGCATATTATCTTCTTCTTTTTGTTCTGAAAAATGGACAAGCATGAAACAGTATCTGCATATGTATTTAGCTCTTTTAAACTATTAGTATTGTAATTTTGTATTTTGCAAAGTTCTTTAGAATGTAGGAATTGCCAGACTAGATCAGACCGAAAGTCCATCTGGTCTGCCATCCTCCTCTGGCAGAAGTGAGGACCAGATGTACAAGAGAAAAGTTGAGGAAACCCCAACTGTAAGCAGATGTGGTTGTATTTGTCCCCCACATTAGGTCCCATTCTGAGTTCTGATAGTTAGAGATTGTCTTAATATCCCTTCCAAAATGTTTCTTTCAAATTATAGTTCTTTTCTTGATTTCCATATAAATATTCAAATGTCTTTGAATCGTGCTAAATTCCTTGCGTCAGTGACTTCTTGTGGCAATGAATTCCACTGTCTAATTATGCATTGTGTGAAAACATATTTTCAATTATCTGTTTTAAATTTCTGACTTATGAATTTTGTTAAATGTCCCTTTGCTCTTGTGTTATGAGACAGGGAGAACAGAAGTTCCCATTCAACCTTCTCTAGGCCATTTCTTGTTTTATATAGTTTAACCATGTCTCCTCTTCTTCTTCATGAAGTTAATCCTAATCTTTACAATTTCTCTTGTTTCACATGCTCTTGATCATTCTTGTCACTCCTCTCTGAACCCCCTGTAATCCTGCAATATCGTTTTTGAGAATGAGTGACCAGTACTTGTACATTCTTCCAGATGAGGCCATGTTTTGCAGTGCCAGTGTTTACTTTCACAGCATTCTTGTGGTGCATTGTACACTGCAATTGAAATTCACACATGATGTATAAGGGTGGTATAGGTTACTTTCTCAGACCAGTTTAGTAATCTCTAAGGAAGAGCTGGTGTAAGTACAAGCTGAGTAGCAGGAAGCAGTGGTGAGACAGTATGAATTAAAGTAAGGTGCGGTCCTGCTTTCACATATAGATTGTTACATCCTGTTGGGATTTTGTGGTTCCCAATGAGTCAGATGCTGGGCAGAATCAAGGGTCTTCAGTTTGATTCGATTCAATTCGATTCAACAAGGCTTTATTCAATGTGCACAAAGGGAGAGCCCCTAGTACCAAAAATCAGGGAGAGACCCTCCAGCAAGGAGCCCTCTCATTGCTATATTATAGCACGTGGCACTAACATAACAAGTTACATAACACAAACTTCTAACTAGTCATATTTAACCTTTCTATATATGGATTTGTTCATCACATGCCCATAGTTCTGCACTCCACATGTTGAGCTCACCCCCCTCCCTCAGCCTTCTCTAGAATTTCCTAGAGTGGTGAGCCACAGCATGCTTTCCTATGCATAAGCACCCTGCAAACCAAATTTTATCTGAAATGAATGCAAGCATACCCTTCAAATCCTCT
This sequence comes from Chelonoidis abingdonii, assembly GCF_003597395.2. Taxonomy (NCBI): domain Eukaryota; kingdom Metazoa; phylum Chordata; order Testudines; family Testudinidae; genus Chelonoidis; species Chelonoidis abingdonii. The sequence goes on along the minus strand of NC_133775.1, from coordinate 61,540,702 downwards.
GTTGTTTTCTTTTCTAACCCCCTTCTCCTCTTCAAGCTCCTCAGTGTATACCATCCTAAATTTCTTAAATTGCACTTACATTTAGTTAGACTCTACTGGGCCAAATTCAGAGATGATGTGCAGTGGGCGATATAAGTTACAAGATGGTAGGTGGTTCTGAGTATAAGTAGCTCTAAGAGAGCCTAGAGAGAGAGAGTGTGAACGGATTGTACAGGCTGAGAGAGCTGGTAAGGTACAACTTACAGCAATTTAGACAGACACCCTCAACTGACTTGTTTAGAGACAGCTTCTGAATTTGGCCATGTGTCTACTGGTCTCCAAAATAATCCCATTTACCGTAGAAGAGGAATGTGCTTCCAGATATGCAGTACCTGTAAATGGTACCTTGACAATACTGTAGTTTTCCATAGAGTCATCAAGTTTAAGGCCAGAAGGGTCCATTAGATCATCTAGTCTGACCTGTATATTATAGGCCATTACATTTCACTCCTATATTGAGCCCACTTGTGTTTAGCTAAAGCATAATTTCTGTTTGGTTAAAGCATATATTCCAGAAAGGCATCTGCTGTTGATCTGAAGACATCAAGAAATGGTTATCAACCGCTTTCCTTCGTAGCTTGTTCCATTGGTTAATCACCCTCACTGTTTTAAAAAAAAAAATTTCGGATCTAATATGAATTTGTCAGTTTTACTCCAGACCAGTCCACACACAGTTCATAGTCAGGTTTGAATTCTCCGAAGATCAGGGCTGTTCAGACCTGAGGTTTTGGTTTGTGCTCATTTCTAGCAAGACTTATATTCTAATGCCAGTACAAGCTTTTTTTGCTATGACAGCAGTTCATATGTTTGAGACTAAGGTAGCATACTACAGAATTAAATTGACCAGTGTATTTATTGGGCTAACCTAACCATTCTCTTCATCCAAGTATCTTGATATCTAACTCTGTTTAAAAAGCCTCCCAGGAATATCCCCTTCTGCTTTTTCTCAATTCCTGACTCTCTTTTAATTAGTACTGTTTGATCGGTGCATTTTATACTCCCAGATGAATAAAAGATGATGATAATTGAGAGATGATCTATTTATGGAAAGGAGCTGAACTGAACTACACAAAAAAAATTATAAAAATCTTTCTCTCAATGCACAAAACTTTAGCATGTGACTTACAAATTCTAATATGAGATATTTTAAAAGGAAAAAGACCACTGAATTTTTAAAATAATTGATAGTGAACCTGCGATTGTGTAGGATTATGTACACGCTGGGTCAATTTTATATATTTTTATATAAAAATGTGGAGAATCAGGAGAGGAAAGGGATTGAGACTGTGAGATGTAAAGTTTTATTGAGGCACGAGTTTGGAAAAGCCATAATAATCAAAAGTGGCAAAGATATATTGTCATCCCAAACCAGTGCTGACAAACCTTTATACTACACCACATCTTCATATAGTATGTGTGTGTCACATTTTACAAATATTTTAGGGAATTTTAACAAAATATGTTGAGATAATTTTTCATATTCTTGAGCCTGTAAAGCCAGATGCCTTAGTTACTGTTACTCTTGCTCAACTCTGTGGGGCTCAGAGGGAGCCATAAAAACTTCTGAAAGTGTCCTAAAGTAGCCTTTTAATATCTGAAAATGTCCACTTCAAAGATCAATATCTCTGGACCCTTCCAGAACTGGAAACAAGTAATGAGCACCAATGAAAATCTAGGAATTCCCTTTTCAAAGATATAAAGCTTCCATTTCTAGCCCTGCAGGAGCATGAGATATCGGACTTCAAATGTATTATGTTTTTATATAGAGAAATCTGGTCGTTGGTCCAGGACTGATTCTTGCTTTTCCTGGGCCTCCAGAAGCTGTGGTTTTGAGGGCCAGAAGGAAGGAAACATTGTTGGAGTAATTTCACAAATAAATATCAGTTGTTTGAAGTTACTTAGAGGTCTGGAGTGTTAGAATAGGTCCCAGGCAGATGGATTAGTGGATAGGTGAAAATGTCATAGGTATATGGTTAAAATACATGCCTGTGCAATTTGTCCCATCGACTTTACTTCATAAAGTATATCTGCTCATTAAGTAAGGCCATCCATTATGCGCACTGAATGAAGTGGGGGGGTCCTGTGTTTAAAAAAAAAAAAAGTGCATGATCATGTAATTAGAGACTGTCAAAGGTACAGGCAACCTTAATCCTGATGTTTCCAAACTTTTGAGTGCGTGACTTTGCAACTATAATATGTTTTTTTAACCTAATTTTTAACATAGCCTAGGCTTTTAAACCAGCAAACTGAAAAACCAAAAATTTCATCATGTGGCTTCATACTGACACATAGGTTGTTTAGCTCCACCACTCGGGCCTTTACCACCTGAGCTAATGGAATAACTGATAGCAGTAGCAGGTTGTCATTCTTTATTTGGAACAGCATTAGAGGGGTATTGACATTTTGCCATTGAGTTTCACAGATATAGTAGACAGCAGAGGAATGAGGAGATTCAGAATTCATGGCTTCCATTCCAGGTCCTGGAGGAATGTGCTCCAGTGGGCACAGATTCTTCTGCCAGTTCCCTGCAAGTGCGAACCTTTCTGCCCCATCCCCTCCAATCTATTTCTCTCTTTCTCCATTCATCTGCTCCCACTCTGTCTCCATGCCTATCTGTTCTAGGGCCTTTCCAGGTCCCTGACCCAAGTCTTGTTGCCCAGTCAGTCCCAGTTCCCCAACTACTACTCTTCATACATTTCATCTCTCTTCTTTCTATTTGGCCTCCAGTCACCCCTTCCCCGGCCAACATTCTCTCTCTCTGCTGGCTCCCAGGCCCATTCTTCCTCCTTGTCCAGTCTCTTCCTGCTTTTGTCCCCCTGGTTCTTTGTCACAGTCTCTTTGCCCAGCCTATCCCAGTTCTACCCCTGCACCCTGGCTCCTCATAAAATCTGTGTTCCCTTCACCCCTCGCTCCCCTAATGGTTCCCAGTCTTCTTGCTCATTCAGTCCCATTCTCCCTTGCTGGCTCCTCGTCTGATCCCAGTCTCTTCCCCCCACCCTCTATTTCCTTCCCTTGCTCCCAGTATCAGCCAGTTCCAGTGCTTTGATGTTAGACTAAATGATATAATGGTTCCTTCTTGCCTTAAAATCTATCAGTCTCTCCCCCTACCCAGCTTCCAGTTTGAATCTCTCTGCCTAGCAAGTCCCTCCCTTCTCTTGCTCCACCCACCCCATTTTGTCTCCCTCAACTCCCAGTCCCAGTCGTATCTTCTCCCATCCTTCAATTTCTTGTGCCAGTTTGGTGCCCCCTCTTCAATCCACCTCTTATCCCCTCTGTATTAGAGTCAGGCCCCTTCTTCCTGCCCACTGGTTGGGTTCTGCCAGCAGCGGGGTCACTGAGAGCATAGGAGATGCCGCTTACTACTCTCAGTTCCGATGCCTGGGCCCAGCCCAGCTCGCAGCAGCCCATTAGCAGCAATTGCAGGGAAAGTACTGTTCTGCACAAGGCTGGAGCATACTTAGGCCAGGTCTACACTGCGACTTTAAATCGGTTTAATGGCCGATATACCGATTTAACGCTGTATCCGTTCACATGACGTCGTCATTAATATCGATTTTACCGCCTCCTTAAATCGATTTCGGAACTCCTCCCAAACGAGAGGAGTAGCGCTAAATTCGATAGTGATAACTCGGATTAGGGTTCGTGTGGACGGAAATCGACGTTATTGGCCTCCGGGCGGTATCCCAGAGTGCACCACTGACCGCTCTGGACAGCAATCTGAACTCGGATGCAGCGGGCAGGTAAACAGGAAAAGCCCCGCGAACTTTTGAATTACATTTCCTGCTTGTCCAGCGTGGAGCTCTGATCAGCACGGCTGGCGATGCAGTCTCAAATCCAAAAAGAGCTCCAGCATGGACCGTACGGGAGATACTAGGTCTGATCGCTGTATGGGGAGACAAATCTGTTGTATCCTGCTCCGTTACAGAACACGAAATGCCAAAGCGTTTGAATAAAAAACTGCAGGATACACAGCGCTGCGTGACAAGCGTAACGGGAAGCCAGAGACTCAAATGGACGCTCATGAAGGGAGGGAGGGGGTACTGAGGACTCCCGCTATCCCACAGTCCACAGCAGTCTCTGAAAATTATTTCCATTCTTGGCTGAGCTCCAAATGTCTGTAGGTTCAAACACAGTGTCTGGCGTGGTTCAGGGAACAGCTCCTCAGTTTATTCCCCCCCCCCCCCCACGTGAAAAAAAAGGGAAAGATTGCTGTGCTATGGCGTTTGCTCAATGCACTCTACGAAAAAGGCGCCAAAGGGTTGTCTGCTGCCTTCACAAAGGGAGGGGTGAGGCTGTACCCAGCACCACTCGGGGCAATGTTTTCTGCCCCATCAGGCACTGTGCTCTCAACACGGAAGTGGGAACTATGGGATAGCTGAGGAACAGCTACCCACAGTGCACCGCTCCTTAAATCGATGGTAGCCTTGGACCAGGGACGCAAACAATCGATTTCAGGATCCCACTGTGGACGCGCAAACCCGATTTTATAACATCGGTTTTGTAATATCGGTTTAAACTACTTCGAATTAATTGTGCAGTGTAGACGTAGCCTTAGTGAAGATGGAATATTCAGTGCCTTTATCTGCAAAGCTCTAGCAAGTTTCTGCTCAGCAGGTGTAAACTGATTTTTTTAAAGACTTATAACTTGGCCAAATTTGGACAGATTTTCACATGGGTGGTAAAAGCCACATGCCCCTGCCAAATTTCAAGTCCCTGATCCAAACCTTGGGGGCTTGCAGCTTTTCAAAGAAAAGGTCACCAGAATTTTTTAACATGGGCAAAAACATGTTTTTTTTCTCCAGCCTCATTCTCAGAAATGGCTGAACCGTTTTGGCTGACATTTTCTAAAAAAAAAATCCAGCTGGAAGCAGACACATAGCATGGAAAATTTCAGCCCAAATAGTTAGTTTGGCAAAGTTATAAGCAACTAAAAACAAGAACTTAAAATAGGATATGTCAGGCAACCTTAATAAAAGATGGTGCTACCAGACCACCTATAATAATAATGTAAATAAATATTTGGTATAGTTTTGTACTCACCTCTAAGAGGCACAACACAGAACTCACAGTCCAGTAAGAGCAGGGGAGGAAGATGCTAATATGGTATTGTGCCTTCTTGACCCTGTGCTGCTTCGGGGCTAGAAAGCCCCTGCTAACTTAGTAAGCCCCAAGAGCCTGTCAGAAGTTGCAGCAGCCTTCTGGCCTGCCCTGAGGATTGCTGCATTGTTCAGAATGTCCATGGTGCTGAATTCTCCAACCTTGGCACATCCTGTGTGCCAAAGCTTGTAAGATGGTCTAAGAGGTTTCACAGCGTCTGCACCGGGGTATTTCTCTGGCAGCCAAATCCAGGCTTTTAGGGCCCCTTTATACCACTGCAACCCTTTTATCTGGCATAAATGGGCTGGAGCAGAGTCGAGGGTCTTGCCCATCATATATTCATTTTAATTTATCATAAGGCTCTGCAGTTTATCATATGGATATTACTGCCATGTGTGTAGAGTGTGTGCAATTATATCTCATATATACATCTTGCCTGGGAAGAAGAGTGATCCTCTGGCAAGGAAACCTTGAGTTTCTATTTCCAGCTCTACCATTGACATATAAAGTGTTAACAAGTCATAAATCTGAGATTTGTAGGTAGATAAATCATTACCTCCAAAAGGAGCTGTTGATTGAACTGAGGTGCTAAGCCACACCAGGATCTCTCATGTGTAAGCGCTAGGAATCTCTCTTTAGTTTAATGTTTCCTTTATGTAAATTGGGTCGCAGACCCATTCTTGTTGTATGGTAACTAAAAAACAAAACCAAACCACATAACCCCTGGCTTCCATGTTACTTGACCACTGTCCTCAGTGCCTGTGTTTATGGTATTTTTTTATAGGGTAAATGATTTCCCTGTCCTAGCATTAGAAAGTGCCTGGTTATAGTTGTATTGCAATTTTTTTTAATGTTCTGGGGTCTATTTTGCTTTAGTCTTTTTATGGTAGATATTGTTGAGTCTGGATGCTGCCAATTATACCCCAGTCCTCTGATTCATCTTCTTGCTATGTCTTAGACCAGTGGTCCCCAAACTGTGGGATGTACCCCCCAAACGTTCGGAGGGGCATGTGGCGGGGCATGAGCCAGCCTCCCCCAACCCCAGGGGGGCAGGAAGGGAGCATCACACATCCAGGCCCGCTCTACCATCAGCCCAGCTGCAGCTCCACTCCAACTCCAGGCTAGCTCTGCCTTTAATAGCAGCTCCTCCCCCATCCCCATTTTCCTCCCACCTTCAGCCCAATTTCTGCTGCTGAGGAAGCCTTGGCTGTGCAGTAATGGAGAGAGGGTGCAGACAGATTCTGTTACTGGTAAGGAGGGGGCGCGACAGGAAAAGTTTGGGCACCACTGTCTTAGACAATCTCCAGTGAAGGTTGTGTTTTGTAGTGCAACATTGGGAACTTATTCCTAACATAATTTATTTGACTGTCTTACCTGCTTCAGTATTCACATAATTTAAAAATGATTGATTAAACTCGCAGAGAAAAATGCTCCTTCCATCCCCAGCAAGATGAATGTAACCAAAAATTCTAACATTTCTATGTCTATTGTGCAAATTGGATCTGCTATTGTAAGTGTGATTAGAGGATACTCCAAGTGCACCTAGCAGTGGCACTTCAGAGTAGACCTGCCTCCAACCTAAAACTAAAGGTGAGGTTCCCATGGGTCCTGAATATGGAGCTAATTTAAATAACTATAATTATAAAATAACCAAGTAGTTTTCTGTACTAAAGCTCATATTTTAAAACAAGTCTGTTGATGATAGCAACACTTTAACAATGTGAAATAGCATTTGAAAGTTTAAGGTACTATCAGTGCCAGGGAGTATCGCAGTTCAGTCAATGCCGCTGTAGATGATGTTTATCTGTTTTGGGAAAGTACAGCCAGAAAGTTCTTTGGGATCTTACTTTCATAAATCTGCTGTATAGGGGATATATGAAAATAGTCCTTCCTCAATCGTTTCTCTGAATGGGCAGCACAGAAACCATTGTATGAAACATAATCAAGATCATCAGAATTTCTTTTCTCTTTCTCACAAGAAAGTAACTGTTTTCAAAACAATAAAAGAAACCTGCTAAGCGTACAAATTATGATCACCATAAACTGCTTTATATCCCAGATCTTTGCAGTATAGTTCGTGTGATTCTCCTAGTAGCAGAATTGTAAACTGAACTCATGTGAACTGGAAAGTTTAACGAGGTGCTTTTCGTACATTTTACAATGTTGTCCTACACTGGCCTTTGTGACAGAGTCTATAATGGCTTTTGTTGGAACACAGGTTTTTATCACACTTCAGACTCGTGGTCTTTTGAGAATAAATTTATTCCTGTGCCATTTGGCCCAGATTATTTTAGGACTATCTAATTGCTTGCCTGTAATTATTCTAGAAACACCCATTCAATACTGCTGGGTGATCCCACTTTGAATCCTGTTAAGTCTCCCTCAGTAAAAAAAAGATTTGAATTTGGGCCTTTATACAGCCAGAAAATCTTATTCTCTCTCTCTTCCCCTCCCCCGATGTTGTTAAATCTTATATATCTAATTAAATGTTCTGTTCTTAATAAGGGTGGGGATGGGGGGAGATGGAAGCTGAACCTGAACTCTCTTCCAGATAGAACAACAACAAAAAACTGGGTCTGGCAGCTTTCCTGTAACTTACTTTAAAATATCCATGTGCTTTTCTTGTATAAGTACATCTAAAGAATGAATGGGAGAAATGAACGTATTAATATGGAAAAGCAGCTTTTTCTCTAGAAAGATACTGATATGAAGTGCGTATGGGAGTGGGTGGGTGTTAATTTAGGTTGATATGTAGGAGAGGTAGCTGAAAGGGAAATTAAAGCAATCTATGGCACATTCTAGATATTTTGTCACACTATCATATTGTTAGGCAATATCTTCTTTTCAGTCTTGTTTACTGTTAACATGATGTTTAAATGTTTTGGTTATGTGCTAGAACTGTCACTATGTCTGAACCAATGAAGAAAAAAAAATAGATTCCCTGACAGCATTCTTGAGACAAATTTGGGTTGTAGTTCCGTTGGAAAAAGCACTAGAAAATATTGTAGCTAGAGTGAACAAGGCACTAGAAGTATATTGTAGGGTTCAGTTTGACCCTAGTTGGGAGGACTCAGACATAACAGGTTTCCTGTATCTCAATTTTAGAGGGCTGGATTGCCCTCTCTGGGGTAAAGCCACAGAAGTTATCAAAAACTCCACAAAAATCTTAGAGATTCCTTCACGTTGTTCCATTGGGAATGTGGGTCAGCTTTCTCTGTGGAATTAACTGTGGAACCTGCCTAGAAACCCTGGGTAGTCCAAGGGATTTATAGGAGATTGAACTATGTATGCCTCTTCTGCTCTATTACTTTCACTTGACACCCTCCCTCATCTCTACCAGCATGAGATCACTGGGAGCTACACAGTTAGGGACTTATCTGTGTGCAGCAATTGCTGATGACTGCTCCTTATGGAGGAGGCTTAGCAGGAAAGATAATACAACCTGATGCTGTACTAGTTTTTCCAGAAAAGTGTTTGTATGTTATCCCCCTTTGGCCATGCAGAACTGCTCACTTTTCTTTTCTGTGTGTAACAGTATTAGTGTGTTAGTGTTTATGTAGGAGAAGACTGTTTTGCTGGCCTTCCTGCTTGAGAAATAAGTGGTCACAAAAATTTCCCTTAGTTCAGCATCGGAAAGCATGGGTGAAACTGCTGCTGTAAGTTACAGTATTTGAAATTTGGTTAATTTATATTTAAAAAAGTAGAAAGAGAATGATGTACCTTCCATCTGCTCTGAAAGTCTCCTCCTTTCTCATGACTTCTAGTGGTGAGTGGCTCCCAGTTGACCTACATCAGCACATAGTCAATAAGATGATTTCCAATTTATTTTGAACAATTTCTCTTTATTCTGGGATAAATCTTGAGTTTACAATCTGCCCTGAATACAGGGTAGCCCTGAGATGGAGATTATGACTCCCTGAGTCACAGTCTTCCTCCTGGCCTCACTGCTGCTCTGAAGAGGGAATAAATTGCATCGTTTCTATACCTAGTACGGCATATACTCCCTGATGTGCTGGTTTAGCTGTGTCTCTGGGTGTCTTGGAGGAAGGGGGGCCTCGACTCTGCCTTGCCGTCCCACCAGCGTGGGAAGGGGACATAGCAACTTTGAGAGCCTGCTTCCCTTCCTGCACTGCTACCTATGGTATAAGTAGCTAGCACATGGATGCAAGGGGGCACCGTGTGCTCCTTTGACCCCCCACCCCCACCCCACCATGCTAGCAGAGCCACACTTTGGCCCAATATTTGATCAGCTTTTAAAGATTTGGGTTTTTTTAAATACAGAGGTACTGTCTTCTTTCTAACTGGACATAGTTATTAGAATAGCTTTTGTGCTATCCTGGAATTTTCCTTCAACATCTGTACTGTGATTTTTTTTAAATAGACCAGGCATTCACTGTTGTTTAATGTAAGTTTACAATGTGAGACATTCTCTTTTGAGTAGAAGAAAATAAAGCTGTTCTTCTTCGAGTGATTGCTCATGTGTATTCCACAGTAGGTGTGTGTGCTCACCACGTGCACCGGTGCCGGAAGTTTTCCCCTTAGCAGTACCCGTACAGGGGGAGCACCACTGCGACCCCTGGAGTGGTGCCTCTGTATCATGCTATGAGGGGAGCTGCGCACTCCCCCCACCCTCAGTTCCTTTTTTGCCACCAGTGAAGATAGTTGAAACTTCGTGCTCCAGCTTTGCTGCAACTTCTCTAGTTAGCCTTAGTAGTACAAATATTCCCTTACCTGGACAATTGGCTCCTCAAGGGGAACTCTCGGTCCCAGGTCCAGGCCCAGGAGGGACGACTTCTGTCCACGTGCGCAGACCTCAGCCTAGTGGTGAATGAGGCCAAGTCTGCGTTAGTTCCGGTTCAATGCATACAATTCATAGGGGCTCTACTGGACTTATTAGAGGCCACAGCCTCTCTTTTCCAGGACAGATTCTAGACCCTCAAAGGTCTCATCGCCTTAGTCATGGCATTCCCCATGATGACAGTGAGGGTGTGCCTTCAGATCCTTGGTCGCATGGCAGCATGCATGTCCGTGGTCCGCCATGCCAGGCTCAGAATGAGGCCCCTCCAGCTCCGATTAGCCTCCCAGTATTCCCAGGTCAGGGATGGGCTGGACAAGGTTGTCTCGTTTCCACCCCACGTGGTGGCTGCCCCGGAATGGTGGTCCCTCCTGTTCAACATGCTACAAGTGATCCCCTTTTGAGAGGTCTCCCCCTCACTAGACCTAGTGTTGGATGCCTCGGACCTGGGCTGGGGAGCCTATATAGGACATTCAAACCCAAGGGAGGTGATCGGCGTCGGAATTATCCCTACACATAAACGTCAGGGAGCTCAGGGTGATACGCTTGGCATGCATAGCTTTCAGTGTGCACCTTCGCAGGAAGGTGATCAGAGTCCTCATGGACAATACAGCTGTGAAGTATTATATCAACAGACAGGCTTCTCTGCCCTGTGCCTGGAAGCCCTGAGCCTATGGGAGTTCTGTATAACCCACGATATCTCCCTGAGAGCTTTCCACTTATCTGGCGAGCCCAATGTGTGAGCCAATCACCTCAGCAGGATTTTTTCCCACCAACACAAGTGGTCGCTCCACTGGGAGGTCATCCTGCAGCTCTTCCGAGAGTGGGGAGCTCCCCGGGTCGACCTCTTTGCAACCAACCAGAATCGACGCTAGCCCCAGTTCAGCGCCAGGGGAGGAACAGGAAGGGGGGCGATCACAGACGCCTTCCTCCTTTGGTGGTCGGGCCAGCTTTTCTGTGCCTTCCCACCACTCCCCCTGATAGGCAAAATCCTGCAGAAAGTAAAAGCAGGCAGGACATGAGTCATCCTCATAGCCCCGGATTGGGCCCGTCAACACTGATATGGGACCCTTCTGCAACTCTTAGCGCCCCCCTGCAGAGGCTGCCGCTTCACCCGGATTTCCTCTCCCAGGAAGGGGGATGCTTCCTCTACCCCAACCTGGCCGTGCTTCACCTGACAGCATGGTTGCTCCATGGTTAGATGAGGAGGCAGGGAGGTGTTCTGAGAACGTCAAACGAGTTCTGTTGGAAAGCAGAAAGCTGTCCACACGACAGACATACCTAGCCAAATGGTCCAGGTTCTCTAGGTGGGCGGGGGAGCGGGGAACCTCCCCATCGTCCACATTGCTCTAACTCATTCTCGATTAGCTCCTGTCCCTTAGGACCCAAGGGCTAGTGCCTGCCCCCATCAGGGTTCATATGGCGGCCATATTGGCCTTCCACCCTCTGGTACAGGGCCACTCGGTCTTTTCCCACCATATGACCTCCCACTTTTTAAAGGGCCTAGATTGTTCATTTCCATATGCCAGGCCCTCTGTCCCGCAATGGGATCTAAACCTAGCGTTATCCCACCTCACAGGTCCTCCCTTTGAACCTTTGGCCATGTGCTCCTGGTCCCACCTGTTGTGGAAGGTAGCATTCCTTGTTGCTGTCACATCAGCTTGTTGTGTCTCAGAGCTTAGGGTCTTGACCTTGGAACCCCCATATATGGTCTTCCACAAGGATAAGGTCCAGCTTTGCCTACACCCTGCTTTTGTCTCGAAGGTGGTCTCCGCCTTCCATGTGGATCAGGACATCTTCCTACCAGTACTCTGTCGTAAGCCCCATTCCTCCAATGAGGAACGCCGCCTACAAGCTAGATGTGCATAGGACACTGGCCTTTTACTTGGACCATACCAGGCCATTCTGGAAATCCTCGCAGCTGTTTGTTGTGTCGGCCGAACATATGGGGAGGCAACCAATTTCCACCCAGCACCTTTCCCACTGGATCACCTTGTGCATACTCATGTGTTATGACCTGGCAGGGGTTCCCCTGCCACCTATGGTTAAGGCGCAGTCTATGAGAGCTCAGGCCTCGTCGGCCACCTACGTAGCTCACGTCCCTATCCAGGATATATGTAGAGCTGCCATGTGGTCCTCTATCCACACCTTTTCTTCTCATTATGCTATCGTCTCCCAGACACAGGATGATGCCAGGTTTGGTAGGGCGGTACTCTGTCCCGGAAACCCTTAAACTCCTACCCATCTCCATCAGATATAGCTTGGAGTCACCTACTGTGGAATACACATGAGCAATCACTCGAAGAAGAAAGGACAGTTACCTGTTCCTTAACTAGCGTTCTTCAAGATTTGTTGCTCAGGTGTATTCCACATCCCGCCCTCCTTTGTGTCGGAGTTGTCTGGCAGGAAGGAATCGAGGGTAGGGGGAGTGCACAGCTCTCCTTATAGTGTGATACAGAGGCGCCACTCCAGGGGTTGCAGCGGTGCTCCCCTCCATACGGGTACTACTAAGGGAAAAACTTCTGGCGCTGGTGCACATGGTGAGCACGCACACCTACTGTGGAATACACATCTCGAAGAATGCCAGTTACGGAACAGTAACTGTTCTTTTAAATGAGCTTTTAAATGTTGAAATGCATTCCTTAAATTTCTTCCTCAATAGAGCAATAGTGTGGTTTGATTGCTACAGTATTTGTTGAAGTGAATTACTATTTGACCTGTTATCCTAGGACTACATACTGGACCTATTGTTTATTCACTAGCCAGAAAAGGATAAGCAGCTCTTGTCAATGAGCTATTTTAGTGAAAATGTTCTACCTCTTGACCTCAACTTCCATTAAAGGGATTACATAACTATGTAACAAAACTGATAGACTCAAACTGAGTGAGGGAGAAGAGAAGGGCTGCAGTTTATTTAGAGAGTTTGTCCTAACTCAGTCTAGGGCAGAGTAGGGTAGTGTGACCAGATAACAAGTGTGAAAAATCGGGACGGGGATGGGGCATAATAGGCACCTATATATATAAAAAAAAAAAACCCGAAATATCGGGACTGTCCCTATAAAATCAGGACATCTGATAACAAGTATGAAAAATTGGGATGGAGTGGGGGGCAATAGGTGGGTAATAGGTGGCTATATAAGAAAAAAGCCCCAAATATTGGGACTGTCCCAATAAAATTGATACATCTGGTCACCCTAGTATAGGGTGACCAAACATCCTGATATTAGGAGCTTTTGTCTTAGATATCCCTTTTACATCCCCACCTACCCCTGAAAAAAATGTTCTGATTTTTCACACTTGCTATCTGGTCACCCTAACTCTGTCGTGCTTAAGAATTTATTCCCTTGCATGGTTTGAGAGCTATACCTAGGAAAATACTCATTTGGAAAAGAGGGCTAGACATTCACACCGGGATGACAACCTTGTTGAAAAACTGTGTTTATTAACTATGGTTTTGTCACTGTTTTGTTATTTATTTATGTAGCGTGGTCAGTTAACACAGTGATAGGTACCATAGGAATACTTAGCATAGATTAGCAAACAAGATACTTTTTATAAAATAGGGAATAGATCAAAGTCCCTGCACTGAAGAGTTACAGTTAAACAAAGGCAAAACAGCTGTTCAGACAACTGAGGGTTAGGAATCATTGGTGAGGAGTCTAGTACGGGAAGGAATCATGGAAGAAGTGAGTTTTAAGGAGGGATTTCAAAGAGAAGAGAGGGAGAGCTGGTTGTGTAAGAGGGGAAAGAGTGTTCCATAGGGAAGGTGGGGCTTGGAAGAAGGAGTGAATCTCAGAGTAGGAAAAGGGGGTGAAGCAGCAGTTGGGAGTGAGGATTAGGAGGTCATAAAAAGGAGATGAGAGCAGAGCTGAGGAAGGAACTGAACTAGAACATGGTTTTAAAAAAATTTTGGCCATGTCTGTGCTGCTCAGTGCAATAGTGTTAGAAGCCAATATAAGCTTAGATTTCATTTATACAAAGTTACAGCTGCGTCTGTCTTTTCAGCTGCAGCTAAAGAGTGTTCAGCTCAGCTGGGTAGAGAGGTTCCTTTTTTGTTCTCCTAATCCTGCAATGGGTTGGGCACTTTTCCAATCCCTAGGTGCAGACTATAGCAGTCTGAAGTATGTTCGAACATGCACCAGCTGGAAATGGCCCCAACAAGCTATTACTGTTTCAAGGGACCATACCCCTACACTGGCAGCTGTATGGTAGAGTGGCACAGTTCTCTTACAAGGCTCTAAGATTCAATGATCCCCCTAAACCAGGAGTCTCAAACTCACATCACCACGAGGGCCACATGAGGACTAGTACATTGGCCCGAGGGCCGCATCACTGACACCTTTTCATACAATGCTATAAAAGTATAATCAGAAATGGATAAAATGAAGAGTAAATATAGTATGTTATTAAAAGTCAATGCAGTAACTTTTTTTAAACTGTAATACGAAGAGGGGTTTTAATAAAATATAAACATCTGTAACTATTCCTCATGTGATCAGTAACACTGCTGATGATCTACACTAAGGCTTAGTCTACACTAGGCGGGGATCGATCTAAGATACGCAACTTCAGCTACAAGAATAGCGTAGCTGAAGTCAACGTATCTTAGATTGACTTAGATTGACTTACTTTGCGTCCTCGCGGTGTGGGATCCACGGCTTCTGCTCCCCCATTGACTCCGCTTCCGCCTCTGACCCTGGTGGAGTTCTGGAGTCGACGGGGAGCATGTTCAGGGATCAATGTATCACGTCTAGATGAGATGCAATACATCGATCCCCGATAGATAAATCACTACCCGCCGATCCGGCTGGTAGTGTAGACATACCCTAACAGTCTATCAACATAGCCATAACGGCAGGAACTTCTTAAAATACCTATTCATACAAAATACTTTGCCACTTTTTAACAAACATTTTTCCCAACTACTCACAGCAAAGAATCATACATGCTGAGCTTCATATCTCAGACTGCTCATCTAGTTCGAGGCCCCACCCCTCCCCTGCCCCATTCCATCCCCTTCCCCAAAGTCCCCACCCCAACTCCATCCCCTCCTTGCCCCTATTCCAATCCCTTCCCCAAATCCCTGCCCTGGCCCCACCTCTTCTCCGTCTCCTCCCCTGAGTGCACCACGTTCACACTTCTCTCCCCCCCCACCCCCGCCTGAAAGTCGTAAGTGCTGGAAGGTAGGCAGAGGAGTGGGGACACGGCGCGCTCGGGGTGGGAGGGGGAGCACGGCAGAAGGGAAGCTTGGCTGCCGATGGAGTCGGCGCCTATGGTGGGCCACAGGAAATAACTCCGCGGCCGTGTGTTTGAGACCCCTGCCCTAAACAGGAGATTTTCTGGCAGCTGGATATACTGAATTTAGGGATGCTTTGTGTTGATGGCTGAGGATCATGAACTCTGTTCCTAGCCCAGTTTAGGACAGGAGTTTAGAAGCCTCTGTAAAGTGAACACAGGTTTTTTATTTTTATAGTAAATGTCCTTTAAAGGAATGCTCTTCCAGTTCATTCTGTGTAACATGCCAGGGTTCCACGTTTTACCTGGAGCAGGACATCCCACCCCCGCTCTCTCCCCCCGTACCCCCAATCTCCAAGGAACAAGTTTAAAGCTAAAGTGAGTGATAGTGTTGTATAATGTAGTGATTTGCTATCTGTAGTGTGTGTGTTTGTATTTGTGGTGTACTTGCTGCTTGATTGAAATATACCGTGTAGTCTGTTTGTTTGGGGGGACTGTGTGCTGAGCCTAGTGGCCTAGTAGGCAAGGCTGAGCGCTTCTTAAGAACGCTTTGATACCCAAGCCCTTTAGCACCCATCAACCCTTAACCAGGGGGTGGAGCTACTCAGGAAGACCAGAGCTTTAAAAAGCCTGCTCTGAGCAACCGTGAGCAGCTAATGGGAGTTTTGCAAGCGAGTTCCCCAGGTGAAGGAGGAGTGATTACATGACCCTTGGGGTAAAATTGTCGTCTGTTTGTGGTACACTTGCTGCCTGACTGAAATAAACTGTGTGGTCTGTTTTTTGGGAGGTCCATGTGCTGAGCCTAGCAGCCTGCTAGGCAAGGCTGAGAGCTTCTTAATGAGGCTTTGATACCTAAACCCTTTAGCACCCATCAACTGTTAACCAGGGGGCGGGGCTACTCAGGAAGACCAGGACTTTAAAAAGCCTACTCCTAAGCAACCAGGGGAGTTTTGTATCAGAGGGGTAGCCATGTTAGTCTGGATCTATAAAAGCAGCAAAGAGTCCTGTGACACCTTATAGACTAACAGACGTATTGGAGCATGAGCTTTCGTGGGTGAATACCCACTTCGTCGGATGCATATGGTCGGATGCAGGGGAGTTTTGTGAGGGAGTTCAGAGGAACGTGTGAGGGGGAGCTTGATGCACTTTAACATTCTTTAAACTTCTTTAAACTTGAGGCCAAAATACCCCCTGATAAAAACAAAGCATCAACAAATGATTGAGCTGCAGGAGTAAAAAGAGAATGCAGACAGAATTCCAGCAACAGAGTGGGGACTATCCTGTTTATTACACTCAATGCAGCATGTATGATTACCTGCCCTATGCGCAGTTGGCATGTGTGTTCATTCGGTACAAGGAGCTCCTGGCTCTCAGAGACCGTGTATGGGCTTTGCAGGCCAGAGTGGCTGAACTGGATGAACTAAGGGAGACAGAGAGGTACATAGATGAGGCTTTCCAGGACACAGATGAGACTTTCCGGGACACAGTAGAACGGTCCCACTCCCGGTCTGACAGCCTTTGTGCTATTGAGGAGGGTGAAAGTCTCAGGGAAGGAGACCATCCAACTGGAGCAAAGGGAAACGATCACATAGTTTGGGACCCTCCTTCCAGATGATGATGTAGTTGTCACGGAGTCCCTGGGTGATGCTCTGGAACTGCTCCCCACAAAGCCAGTCAGGACTTTGGGGCGCCTCCTCTCCCTTGGAGCAGACGTTTTCAGGGCAAGAATCTCACACGTCTTCACCTCCTGGGTCTCTTCTTGGAGCACTCAGCATCCTCTGCCCCTCCGTGTGCTTCCCACAGCGAGCCCACCCCAGCGGGGTCTTGGGGAAGCCACAAGGTCCAGCACCCCCACTTTGCAGTCAGACATGACTCTCAGCCAGCCAGTAAAACAGAGGTTTATTCGATGACAGGAACACGGTCTAAAACAGAGCTTGTAGCTCCCGCGAACCAGATCCTTTGGTCGGGTCCATTCTGGGGAGCAGTGAGCCAGACTCCAACGTCTGCACTTCACTCCTCGTTCCCAGCCAGCTCCAGACTGAAACCCCCCTTCAGCCCCTCCTCTCTTGGCTTTGTCTCTTTCCTGGGCCAGGAGGTCACCTGATCTCTTTGTTTCCCACACCTTTAGCATCCCCTTGCAGGGGGGAAGGGCCTGGCCATTAGTTGCTAGGTGACGGAGGGTCAGCAGGAACTGAGGCCCCCATGCAGTATTCAGAGAAAATATTAAGAACATTCCCAGTTTGTCACAGTAGTATCCTCTCACACTGAGCATACCTCTGCGGGGGAGGGACCTCCACTTAGTTGGAGGAGATAAGTAATAGTTATGGGGAATTCGATCATTAGAAACATAGACCGCTGGGTTTGTGATGACTGGGAGAACCACATGGTGACTTGCTTGCTGCATTCCTCTTGAGACATCTCAATAGACTTATGTGTGGTGCTGTAGAGGAGCCACTAGTCGTGGTATATGTAGGTACCAGTGACACAGGGAAGGATAGGAGAGAGGTCCTGGAGGCCAAATTTAGGCTGCTCAGTAAGAGATTGAAGTCCAGGACCTCCCTGGTAGCATTCTCTAAAATGCTTCCAGTTCCATGCGCAGGGCCAATTAGACAGGTGGAACTGCAGGGTCTCAATGCGTGGATGAGATGATGGTGTAGAGAGGAGAGATTTAGATTTATTAGAAACTGGGGAAACTTTAGGGAAAGTGGGAACCTATAGAAGAAGGATGGGCTCCACCTAAACCTAAATGGAGCCAGATTGCTCGCACTTAAAATTAAAAAAGTCATAGAGCAGCTTTTAAACTCAGGCCTGGGGGAAGGCCAACAGATGTGGAGTAGCATGTGATTCGGACAGACACATCCCATAGGGGAGAATCTATTAATAGAGATTCTCTATATCTTAGCAAGGAGAGAGGAGGGAAGATGATAAAATACAGGTAGGATCTGATGAGAAGCAGTCAAATGAAAAAGAGTCCCATTCAATTGCATCATGTAATGACAGGCAGCTAAAAAGTGACAAGTTTTAAGTGCTTATATACAAATGCTAGAAGTCTAAATAATAAGATGAGAGAACTAGAGTGCCTCATATTAAATGAGGATATTGAGGCATCACAGAAACTTGGTGGAATGAGAATAATCAATGGGACACAGTAGTACCAAGGTACAAAATATATCGGAAGGAAGAACTGGTCTTGCGAGGGGTGCGGGGGACTGGCTCTATATGTGAAAGAAAGTGTAGAATCAAATCAAATAAAAACCTTAAATGAACCAAACTGTACCATAGAATGTCTATGGATAGTAAATCATGCTTGGATAATGAGAATATAGCATTAGGGATATACTACTGATCACTTGACTAGAATGGTGATAGTGACTGCAAAATGCTCAGGGAGCTTAGAGAGGCTAAAAAAACTCAATAATAATGGGGGATTTCAACTATCCCCATATTGACAGGGTACATGTTACCTCAGGACTGAATGCAAAGATAAAGTTTCTTGATACCTTAAATGACTGCTTCTTGGAGCAACTAGTCCTGGAGCCCACAGGAGGAGAGGCAATTCTTGATTTAGTCCTAAATGGAGCACAGGGTCAGGTCCAAGAGGTGAATGTAGCTGCACTGCTTGGTAATAGTGACCATAATCTAATTAAATGTAACATCCCTGTGGTGGGAAAAACACTACAGCAGCCTACCATGGTAGCATTTAATTTCAGAAAAGGGAACTACACAAAAACGAGGAACAACAAGCAGTCCAATGGCACCTTAAAAACTAACAGATTTATTTGGGCATAAGCTTTCTTGGGTTAAAAAATCCCACTTTTTCAGATGCAGAAGTGAGGTTTTTTATCCACAAAAGTTTATGCCCAGATAAATGTGTTATTCTTTAAGGTGCCACCAGACTCCTCGTTTTTGTGGATACAGACTAACAGGGCTACTCCTGTTATACTTGGCAAAAATAAGGAAGTTAGTTAAACAGAAATTAAAAGGTACAGTGCCAAAAATGAAATTCCTGCAAGCTACATGGAAACTTTTTAAAGACACCATAATAGAGGATCAACTTAAATGTATATTCCAAATTAAAAAACTTAGTAAGAAAACCAAAAAGTGCCACAGTGGCTAAACAACCAAGTAAAAGAAGCAGTGAGAGGCAAAAAGGCATCCTTTAAAAAGTGGAAGTTAAATACTAGTGAGGAAAATAAGAAGGAATATGAACTCTGGCAAGTGAAGTGTAAAAATGTAATTAGAAAGGGCAAAAAAGAATGTGAAGATCAGCTAGCCAAAGACTCAGAAAGTAATAGCAAAAAAAATTGTAAGTACACCAGAAAGCAGGAAGGCTGCTAAACAATGAGTGGCCCACTGGATGATCGAGATGCTGAAGGAGCACTCGGGGACGATAAGGCCATTGTAGAGAAACTAAATGAATTCTTTGCATCAGTCTTCATGAGGGAGATTTCCAAACCTGAGCCATTCTTTTTAGATGCTGAATCTGAGGAACTGTCCCAGATTGAGGTGTCATTAGAGGAGGTTTTGGAACAAATTGATAAACAGTAATAAGTCACCAGGATCAGATGGTATTCACCTAAGAGTTCTGAAGGAACTCAAATGAGAAATTACAGAACTAACAACTGTGATTACTAACCTATCATTTAAATCAGCTTCTATACCAGATAACTGGAGGATAGATAATGTGATGCCAGTTTTTAAAAAGGGCTCCAGAGGTGATCCCGGCAATTACAAGCCAGTAAGCCTGACTTCAGTACTGGGCAAACTAGTTGAAACTATTGTAAAGAACAGAATTGTCAGACACATAGATGAACATAATTTGTTGGGGAAGTGTCAACTTGTTTTTTGTAAAGGGAAATCATGCCTCACCAATCTACTAGAATTCTTTGAGAATGTCAATAAGCATGTGGACTAGGGTGATCCAGTAGATATAGTATACTTATATTTTCAGAAAGCCTTTAACAAGGTCCCTCACCAAAGGCTCTTAAGAAAAGTAAGCTGTCCTGGGATAAGAAGGAAGGTCCTCTCATGGATTGGTAACTGGTTAAAAGATAAGAAATAAATGTTAGGAATAAATGGTCAGTTTTCAGAATGGTGATAGGTAAATAAGTAGTGTCCCCAAGGGGTCTGTACTGGGACCAGTACTATTCAACATATTCATAAATGATCCAGAAAAAGGGGTAAACAATGAAGTGGCAAAATTTGCAGATAATACAAAACTACTCAAGATAGTTAAGTCCAAAGCAGACTGTGCAGAGTTACAAGGGATCTAACAAAACTGGGTGACTAGGCAACAAAATGGTAGATGAAGTTCAATGTTGCTAAATGCAAAGTAATGCACATTGGAAAACATAATCCCAACTATACATATAAAATGATGGGGTCTAAATTAGCTGTTATTGCTCAAGAAAGAGATCTTGGAGTCATTGTGGATACTTCTCTGAAAACATCCACTCAGTGTGCAGCAGCAGTCAAAAAAAGATAACAGAATGTTGGGAATCATTAGGAAAGGGATAGATAGGACAGAAAATATCATATTCCTTCTATATAAATCCATGGTAAACCCAAATCTTGAATACTGCATGGAGATGTGGTCACCTCATCTCAAAAAAGATATACTATAATTGGAAAAGGGCAACAAAAATGATTAGTGGTATGGAACAGCTTCCATATGAGGAGAGATTAATAAGATTGGGACTTTTCAGCTTGGAAAAGAGACGACTAAGGGGGGATATAATAGAGGTCTATAAAATAATGATAGATGTGGAGAACGTAAATAAAGAAGTGTTATTTACTCCTTCTCATAACATAAGAACTAGGGGTCACCAAATGAAATTAATAGGCAGTACGTTTAAAATAAACAAGTCAACCTGTGGAACTCGTTGCCAGAGGATGTTGTGAAGGCCAAGACTATGAGAGGGTTCAAAAAAGAACTAGATAAATTTATGGAGGATTGGTCCATCAATGGCTATTAGCCAGGGTGGGCATGGATGGTGGCCCTAGATTCTGTTTGTCAGAATCTGAGACTGGATGGCAGGGGATGGTTCACTTGATGATTACCTGTTCTTTTCATTCCTTCTGGGCACCTGGCATTGGCCACTGTTGAAAGACAAGATACTGGGCCAGATGGACCTTTGGTGTGACCCAGTATGCTGTTATTAGGATAGAAGGAGGTTTAGGTTCTCCTGTTACTGTAGCTGTAACACCAATGCTTGGTTAGCGCTCCTTGGTACAGAGATGCCAACCCTCCCTAATTTTCCACAATCCTCTTGATTTTTATATGTAATTATGAAATTATTAATTCAGGTGCAAATCTACTAATTTTGTAAGTATGTGTCTCTCACTCACCACCACCGGGATCTGACAAACACAGCAAATAATGCTGTAGCACGAGGGAGGGCATTCTTCTCCACCACCCCTTTGGCAATATGCAGACTGCATAGTGTGGCTCTGATAGGAGGCAAGCCACAGTGATTTTGAATGTGTTGGTGCTGCTGGATTCATTGCCCAAGTCCCAGGCTATGTGTTGCATTTTACTTGCACTGTGTGGGCTTGCTGGACTACGTTAGTAGCCTCTAGGCACCTGGAGTGTGCCAACAAGGTCCACATAGGGCAGATAGAGCACAACATGCAGCCTGTGGCTTCGGTGATGAATCCAGCATCTCAAACCCAACTGAAGTCTCTGCAGCTTGCCTGCTATCAGACACTCACTGCACAGTCTAGAGGAGAGAAGCCAGAGGAGGAGGAGGTTGCAGTGGCAGAGGAAAGAGGGGAACGCAACAGAAGAATGAGAAGATGAGTATCATCCCAGGAAGGCGGTCCAGGCCTGGGACTGGCCAGGTAGTTAAGAGCCCTAGTGGCACAGGAGAGCAGCTTACCTAGGGCTATTCCTCCCTTTCTTCATGTTAGGGGGTGGGGTGCAAGGGGCCCAGGTATCTCACAGCCCATGGGCATGGACAGGAACAAGATGTGCCGACTCTGTGGGTGCTCTGGGGCTGGAGCACCCACGGGAAAAAATTAGCTGGTGCTTAGCACACACCAGCAGCCAAGCTGCCTTCACCCCCTCCTCACCACCTCCTCCCCCGAACATGCTGTGTCTTCACTCCTCCCCCCTCCTCCCCGCGCTTCCCTCTGCCTAACAGATGTTTGGCGGTGCTTTGGACTTCCTGGGAGGGAGGGGAAGGAGCGAGATGTGGCATGCTTAGGGGAGGAGGTGGAGAAGAGGTAGGGAAGGGTGAGGACTTGGGGGAAGGAGTGGAATGGGGGTGGGGAGATGGCGGTGCAGGGGC
Organism: Chelonoidis abingdonii; assembly: GCF_003597395.2. NCBI lineage: Eukaryota > Metazoa > Chordata > Testudines > Testudinidae > Chelonoidis > Chelonoidis abingdonii. The sequence goes on along the minus strand of NC_133775.1, from coordinate 61,518,247 downwards.
GGGAAGAGGCAGGGAAGGGGCGTGGCCGGGGGGATGTCAAGCACCCACCTGGCTAAGGGGAAGTCGGTGCCTATGGAGAGAGGGAGAGTTCCCAGTGTCTGCAGGAAGAGGGGAGAGAGAGGTCCAAGCAAGCTCCCCAATTCTTTTCTAATTATTTTCACAAACATCCCTAAAAGTTTCAGAACCAGGTTGGCATCTCTGCTTGGTGTATGCTAGTAGAATTTTCTCAGGATTGATTTGCAATAATTTGGAAGTTTTTTGACAGACACATAGCTTTCCAAGCAGTCTCCTTCCTTTTACACACAGACAGACAGATCTAATTACTAGCCAGCATGAAAATTTAGCTGAATTAAAGAGGTACGGGTAGCAAGGGAAAGTATGGACTTGTCTGACAATCACTTAATCCTTCCTTTTTTCTGTTTTGAGAGAGGCAGGATGAATAGTTGTGTGTGGTCATTATGGATTCTAGTATAACAACATTTTCTGCTTTTTTTTCTCTTGAGTGCATTAATGATCAATTTTAAGTATTTTCAAACAGCCAGGTTCAAACTACTAGTTTTAATTTGTAATTAGCACTGTTTTGCTGTTGACTTGCTATGTCTTGAAGAAATGCATCTGTAAGGTTGCTCAAGACAGTCTGATTCTGTTTTCTTGATATTCAGAGGGATATAGTACGCAACATTTCCAGGGAAAAAGCAGCTACAATTAAATGACTAACCATTTCCTTAAAGTGCTATCAGAGTTTAAGCTTTTTGGACCCTAAGCCTGGAGGAAGAAAAACTTGCCACGTTGCTCTTACTAAAGCAGCTGTCAACTGGTTATAAGAGTGGAATTTTTTTTAAGTGCATTTTTGAGGGACGAGTCAGTAAGGCAGTTATGTGATGCATCCATGTTGATTGCAGATATAGTTTTATATTCTGCGTATTTAATTATACTGTAACTGCTAATAGTATTTTTTTCTCTCACTAGGACTCTGTCCAGGAGAGCGTCATTACACGAGACATTCATCGAACATTTCCAGCACATGACTATTTCAAAGACACAAGAGGAGACGGGCAGGAATCACTGTACAAGATATGTAAGGTATGGTCAGTTTTTAGTGTTGAAAAAAAGAAGTTGTTTGAGATTTTGCTGTGATTTTACTCCCTTGTAACTTTGGTCTGGTTCAAATCAGTGGTCAGTTAGATCTTAAAACTTATTTTGAATTAGCGATGTGATTTCAGTGTTCCTCAGGATTAGACCTACTAAAGTAGATCTTGTAACTTCATATTCTGTATCTCCTCAAGTGAGACTGTGGGAATATTACGGTCTCAAGTCAGCTTTGCTGATGAGCAGTACAGTTGCACAGGTGTATTGCTGTAGAGGCACAGGGCAATTGAGCTTTGTCATTTGGTCTGCAGCAGAGAGCTGCCAGGGCAGTGTGAGCCTCCAGAGCCAGTTCGGCAGTGACAGTAGCAAAGAGCCTCCCTGCAGCAGCTACTCAGAGAGTAACTCCCACAAATAACACTTAACTCTTGTGTAGCACTTTCATTCATAGATCTCAAAGCACTTGATGGAGGAGGATATCATCAGCTCCATTTTATAGATGAAGAAGCTGAGACACTAAGTGAAGTAACTTGTTCCCAGGCACAAAAAACAGACCTGCCACAGTGGAGAGATACGCAAAGTGGGGCATCACAGCTAGATCAGTTATGTTCTTCCACCATTGTAATTTTCAGTCAGGGGTGGGAAATAAGATTAGACTTTATTTTCTTTTTGTCATCAGGAATTATTGTGATGAAGGTATGGGATTATTAGTTATGCTGAGTTATTTCTCATCAAATTGCTTCTTGGAAGTTTATCTGTCCTATTGCATACTGACATGTCTGCCCTAAAATAGAGTCAGTTACTGGCTGTCCTATGAATTTCAACATGCAATTTGAGCTGATACACCAGGGGTATGCAAATCTTTTGGCCTGAGGGCCACATAGGATGACCAGACAGCAAATGTGAAAAATCGGGATGGGGGTGAGGGGTAATAGAAGCTTATATAAGAAAAAGACCCAAAAATCGGGACTGTCCCTATAAAATCGGGACATCTGGTCACCCTAGGGCCACATTTGGGAATAGAATTTGTATGGCAGGCCATGAATGCTCACAAAATTGGGGTTGAGGTGCAGGAGGGGGTGAGGGCTCTGGTTGGGGGTGCAGGCTCCAGGGTGGGGCCAGAAATGAGGAGTTCAGGGTATTGGGGGGGTGGAGGCTGGGGCAGGAGAGTGGGGTGCAGGGGGGGTGAGGGCTCCAGGTGGGGGTGCAGGCGTCTGCCAGGGGGCTGGGATGAGGGTTTTTTTTTGGGGTGTAAGGGAGGTGCTCCGGCTGGGACCAAAGGGTTTTGGAGGGTTAGAGGGGGAGGGGTTGGGGCACAGGGAGAGGCCGGGGGTGTAGGCTATGAGGCAGCGCTTACCTCAACGGCCCCCAGACAGCAGCATGTCCTTTCTCTGGCTCCACTGGGTGCAGTTCCTGCCAATGGGAGCTGCAGGGGCAGTGCTTGGAGTGGGGGTAGCGTGCAGAGTGGAAGGCCCTGGCTGCCCCTAAGTGTAGAAGCTGGAGGGGGAGGCATGCTGCCTGCTTCCAGACCACATGTTGCAGCCCCCGACCCTGCTCTCCAGCTGGCCGGGGCAAGCCCCAGACCCAACTCCGCAGGCAGGAGCTCAAGGGACGGATTAAACAGCTGGTGGGCTGGATTCAGCCCGTGGGCTGTAGTTTGCCTACCCCTGTGATACACAGTAAAAAAAAAAAAAAAAACTTCAAGATCTAATTTAATGTAATCGAGTGTAACCTATACAAAGGTCTTTCTCTTACCCTTACAATCTTTGATTTATCCAATTATCAAAAACAGGAAGCTCGTATCTGCCCTTTCACAGGTTTGCAAAGAGAGCAAGGTACGTCTACACAGGATTATTCTGATTTACATAACCAGTTTTATAAAAACAGATTGTATAAAGTCGAGTGCACCGGGCCACCAAGCACATTAATTCGACAGTGGCGTCCATGGTCCGAGGCTACATCGATTTCCGGAGCGTTGAACTGTGGGTAGCTATTCTGTAGCTATCCATAGTTCCCATGAGTCTGCCCCGCCCTTAGAATTCTGGGTTAGAGAGCCCAGTGGCTGATGGGGAAAAATCATTGTCGCGGGTGTTCTGGGTAAATGTCATCAGTCATTCCTTCCTCCGGGAAAGCAACGGCAGACAATCATTTCGCTCCCTTTTCCCTGGAGCCTGGCAACGTCATAGCACGGCAACCATAGGAGCCGTTCAGCTTTTTTTTTTTTTTTAACAGTCACTTATAGATTTGTGATGCCGCGGACAGAGGCGATAACTCCAGCGCTACACAGCAGCATTCATTTGCTTTGCATGATAGCAGAGACGGTACAGTCCATTCCGTAACCGTCTGACTGCGCGGGGTAAATTGCAATAGAGATGACGGTTATCTGTCCCTCGTACTGTCTGCTGCTATCATGGGTGCCCCTGGCTGAGATCGGCCGGGGGCAACAAAAGCAAAACTGGGATGACTCCCGAGTCAATCCATCCTTATGGTCTCTAAAAAAGTCAGCTCGCTAGAATAGGGGCAGTGTACTAGAGAACCAATGTATACAGAGAGCACAGACTGCTCCGTATCAGATCCCGCAGAAATGATGAGCTGCATGCCATTGCAGGGGGTGCCCCTGCAACAACCCCACCCCTTGCTTCCTCTCTCCCACCAACCTTCCTGGGCTACCATGGCATGTCCCCCCGTTTGTGTCAATGAAAGTTATAAGAAGCAGGAATAAGAAACATGACTTGTTAGTGAGATAAAATGAGGGGGAGGCACTGGGAACCTCCCAGTATATGACAGTCCAGGCAGGCACATTAAGCGGTGCGGGGGAGAGAACCCAGCATGCCACTGCTATGACAATCCAGGCAGGACAGAATCTTTTTTACAAGGAAGGAGGGAGCTGATGGAGCTCAACCCCCAGTTCTATATGAGGACGGTTACCCAGCCATTCTGTACATCATACTGGAATGATCGAGAATTATTCCTATTTTCAGCCAGGACGCCCGGCCAGCCTCACCTGAAGCCAACCAGGACCACTCACGGGTTGATAAGAAGGGCACTACCATCCTACTGCACCGTTCTGCCACCAGGCAGGGGAGAGGATGGATACTGCTCTTCACACTGCCTGCCAGCATCGCGTCTACAGCAGCATTCAGTAGACATAGGTGACACTGAAGAAGTCAAGAACGATTCTTTCCCTTTTCTTCACTGGGGACGGAGGGAGTAAATTGAGGACTATTCCCTGAACCATGCCGGCAAATGTGTATGCCCTACAGGCATTGGAGCTCAGCCAAGAATGCAAATACTTTTTCGGAGACTGCTGTGAACTGGTGGGATAGCTGGAAGTCCTCAGTATCCGCTCCTCCCTCCATAAGCATCCATTTGAGTCTCTGGCTTCCCGTTACACTTCACGCAGCACTGTGTAGTCTGTAGATTTTTTTTTTCAAACGCTTTGGCATTCGTCTTCTGTAACAGTGATCAGATCCAGTATCTCCGACGGTCCATGCTGGAGCTCTTTTGGATTTGGGACTGCATTGCCACCCTCGCTGTGATCAGAGCTCCACGCTGGGCAAACCCAGGAAATGAAATTTAAAAGTTCACGGGGCTTTTCCTGTTTACCTGGCCAGTGCATCCAAATTCAGATTGCTGTCCAGAGCAGTCACAGTGGTGCACTGTGGGATACCGCCCAGAGGCCAATACCGTCGATTTGCGGCCACACTAACCCTAATCCGATATGGTAATACCAATTTTAGCGCTACTCCTCTCATTGGGGAGGAGTACAGAAACCAATTTAAAGAGCCCCTTATATCGATATAAAGGGCCTCGTAGTGTGGACGGGTACAGCGTTAAATCGGTTTAACTCTGCTAAAATTGGTTTAAACGCGTAGTGTAGACCAGGCCCAAGAGAGCTATGATTCTGCTGCATGGGGAACAGGCCAAAGAGAGGTCATGCAAGGAGTGCTGCATTCTTTGACAGTTCTCTCCAGGACAGGTCAGAGTGGAGTTGTATGTTGGCCTAGATGGGGTGGCTGGATAACCAGTAGATTTACAAACTTTATGGAGCCATTTGCTAAAACTTCACTGTTTATGATAAATGTAGTGGCTGTGCAGGTGTTCTGTGAGTTGGGGAGGAGGATTCCATCCCCCATATATTTATATAAGTCACTTGTCTAAAGCCAGTTTGAGCAGGTGACAAATTTCACACACACTTCATATTTTTATATCCTAAGAGATCTTAAATTTCTGCTTTAAACCACATATACCTATTCCGGTAGGCAGCCAGAAGTGTGTTAATTGTGTCTCCCTCTTTTTATAAGGATGGGGTGGGAGGCAGTAGTGACAAGCTGTGTCCCAAAAAGACTTTTGCTGGGGTGGCATCACTGGGGGACCTCTGACATAGAGATCCGTGCTCCTAAAGACAGGGCTGGCACCTTTTCCTAGGGACCCCTTTTGCAAGGGAGTGGAGGTTGCATCCAGTATTCCCTTTAATGTTTTTTTGGTGTGCAGAATGAATAACTGCCTAGGCACTGCCTCTGCCACTCCCCTTCCCTCTCCCTGTTACTTGTCTCGTCCTCCATTCCATTACTAGACAGAAATGGTAAAAGTGTCTATAATAATGCAGGAAGGCAGAAGTGTTCAATTAATATTTCTGTTCTATATTTGGGAAATAGCTGGATGATGTATACAAATTATATGACAATGGTGAAATTCTTTCTATTCCAACAGTAATTCAGTAAGATGATGAACATCAATTACTAAATTTAGACATTTTAAAATCAGCAAGTCCAGATAATTTGCATTCAAGAGTTTTAAAAGTGTTGGCCAAAGAGCTCACTGAAATGTTAATATTGTTTTTCAGTGAGTCTTGGGACAGTTCTAAAGGACTAGAAGAATGCTAATATGCCACTATTTAAAATTGATAAACAATATGACCTGGGTTATTACATGTCTGTCAGCCTGAAATCAATCTTGGGGAAAATGATGAAGCTACTGATACAGGACTCAATTAATAATTAAAGAAGAGTAACACATTAATGCCAATCAGCACAGTTTTGTGGAAACTAGATCTTATCTAACTAATTTGATACCTTTTTTTGGATGAGATTATAAATTTGATTGATAAAAAGAGAATAGTATTAGACTTCAGTAAGGTATTTGACTTGGTACCACACAACATTATAATGAACAAACTAGAACAATGCACAAAAAACTTCAGCATATCTCGAATGGATTAAATATGGCTAAGTGATAGGTCTCAACATGTGATTGTAAATGGGGAATCATCATCAATGTTTCTAGAGAGGTCCTGCAGTGATCAGTTCTTGGCCCCATAGGCGCCGACTTCCCCTCTTCCCGGTGGGTTCTCAACCCACCCCTGGCCCCACCTCTGCACCGCCCTCATTCAACCCCTTCCCCAAACTCCCTGCCCCTTTCCAGTCCCCATTCCATCCCTTTCCCCCAAGCCCTCCACACCCCACCTCTTCTCCGCCTCCTCCCCTGAGCGTGCCATGTCCCCTCTCCTTCCCGTCCCTCCTGGAAAGTCCTAAGCGCCGCCAGTAATAAAATGCCATTTATTTAAATAGTTTTGGATGTTTCTATATTTTCAAATATATTTATTTCAATTACAACATAGAATACAAAGTATACAATGCTCACTTTATATTTATTTTTGAATACAAGTATTTGCACTGCAAAAAAACAAAAGAAATGGTATTTTTCAATTCATGTAATACAAGCACTGTAGTCCAATCTCTTTAGCATGAAAGTTGAACTTAACAATATAGAATTTAAGTAAAAAAAAAAAAAAAAGCATTCAAAAATTAAACGATGGAAAATTTTAGCACCTGCAAGTCCACACAGTCCTACTTCTTGTTCAGACAATCGCTCAAACAAACAAGTTTGTTTACATTTTCAGGAGATAATCCTGCCCACTTCTTGTTTACAATGAGAACAAGCGTTCTCATGGCACTGTTGTAGCCAGGTCGCAAGATATTTACATTCCAGATATGCTAAAGATTCCTGTGTCCCTCCATGCTTCAACCAGCATTCCAGGGCACATTCGTCCATGCTGATGACGGGTTCTGCTCGATACAGTCCAAAGCATTGTGGACTGACACATGTTCATTTTCATTATCTGAGTCAGATGCCACCAGCAGAAGGTTGATTTTCTTTTTTGGTCATTTGGGCTCTGTAGTTTCCGCATCAGAGTGTTGCTTTTTTAAGATTCTGAAAGCATGCTCCACACCTCGTCCCTCTCAGATTTTGGCACTTCAGATTCTTAAACCTTGGGTTGAGTGCTGTACTATCTTTAGAAATCTCACATTGTTACCTTCTTTGTGTTTTGTGAAATCTGCAGTGAAAGGGTTTCTTAAAATGAACAACGTGTGCTGGATCATCTTCCGAGACTGCTGTAACATGAAATATATGGCAACCTGTGGGTAAAACACAGCAGGGGGCATACAATTCTCCCCCAAGGAGTACAGTCACAAATTTAATTAATGCATTATTTTTTTAACGAATCTCATCAACATGGAAGCATGTCCCCTGGAATGGTGGCTGAAGCATGAAGGGGCATATGAATATTTAGCATACCTGGCATGTAAATACCTTGCAATGCCGGCTACAAAAGTGCCATGCAAATGCCTGTTCTCGCTTTCTGGTGACATTGTAAATAAGAAGAGGGCAGCATTATCTCCCATAAATGTAAACGAACTTGTTTGTCTTAGCGATTGGCTGAACAAGAAGTAGTACTGAGTGGACTTGTAGGCTCTGAAGTTTTACATTGTTTTGTTTTTGAGTGCAGTTATATAACAAAAAAATCTATATTTGTATATTGCAATTTCATGACAGAGATTGCACTACAGTAGTTGTATGAGGAGATTTGAAAAACACAATTTCTTTTTTTCATCATTTTTACAGTGCTGATATTTGTAATAAAATACTTTGATTTCAGTTATAACACAAAGTACTACATATATAAAAATGTAGAAAGACATCCAAAATATTTAATAAGTTTCAATTGGTATTCTATTGTTTAACAGTGCGATTAAAACTGCTATTAATCATGATTAATTTTTTTAATCTCAGTTAATTTTTTTGAGTTAACCGTGTGAGTTAACTGCGATTAATCAACAGCCCTAGTTTTATCAATGATCTGGAAGAAAACATAAAATCATTACTTACTAAGTTTTCAGATAACACGAATATTGGAGTGGTAAATAATAAAGAGGACAGGTCAGTGATTCAGAGTTATCTGGATTGCTTGGTAAGCTGGATGCATGCAAATATGCATTTCAGTATGGCCAAATTCATACACCTAAGAAAAAAGAATGCAGACCGTACTTACAGGATGCAGTATTTTGTCCTGAGAACCAGAGACTCTGACAAAGACTTAGTGGTCCTGGTGGATAATCAGCTGAACATGCGCTCCTAGTGTGATGCTGTGGTCAAAGGGCTAGTGTGATGTTTAGATGTATAATTGGGAAAATTGAGTAGCAGTATAGAAGTTATATATTACATCTGTATTTGGCACCGGTGTTATCGCTTCTGGAATACTGCGACTAGTTCTGATGTCCACAATTCAAGGAAGATGTTGATAAATTGCAGGACCGGCTTTAGGAAATGTGGGGCCCAATTCGAACAGTTTCAACGAGGCCGCGGCAGGGATGATTAAAAAAATACCAAATCAAAACAACAACAAAAAACACCTGTAGAAAAACACATGGGGCTTGTATTCACCGGGCGGTGCTCTGAGTCTTCGGCGGCACTTCGGTGGTGAGTCCTTCACTCGCTCCAGGTCTTTGGCGGCACCGAAGGACCCGCCACCGAAGTGCCACCAAAGACCCAGAGCAAGCGAAGGACCCGCCACCGAAGTGCCGCTGGAGACCCGAAGCGCTGCCAGGTGAGTAAAAATTAAAAAGGCACCTCTAGCCAGGGAGGGGATTCTCACTGGGTGCGGGGCCGTCTTAGGCACGGGGCCCTATTCGGGGGAATTGATGGAATTGGCCTAAAGCCTGCCCTGATAAATTGGAGAGGGTGCAGAGAGGAGTCACAAGAATAATTAAAGGAATGGAAAACATGCCTTCCAGTAATAGTGTCAAAGAGCTTAATTTATTTAATTTATCAAAGAGAAGGTTAAGGGGTGACTTGATCAGTCTATAAATGCCTATATGAGGAACAAAAATTTGATAGTACAAGGCTCTTCAATCTAGTGAAGGTATAACAAGATCAAATGTATGGAAGTTGAAGCTAGACAAATTTAGGCTGAAAATAAGGCATGCATTTTTAACAGTGAAGGTAATTAATCACTGGAACAACTTACCAAGGGTTGTCATGGATTCTCCATCACTGACTATTTTAAAATCAATGTTGGATGTTTTGCTAAAAGATCTACTGTAATTCAATCAGGAATTAATTCAGGGAAGTCCTATGGCCTGTGCTGTGCAGGAGGTCAGACTAAACGATATTGGTATAGACTGATACAGCTTGTTCAGGAAGGACAATTAGAGAAGAGGTGTTGCTTTGTATGTTAAAGATGTATTCACTTGCACCAAGGTTGAACAGAAGTGTAAGACAGATCAATTGAAAGTCTGCGTAAGGTTAAAAGTGGTATAGAGCAAGGGTGGTGATATGGTAGGGATTTCTAATAGACCACCTAACCAGGAAGAAGACATGGATGAGGCTTTTTTTAAACAACTAACAAAATCATTCAAAATACAGGACTTGAAGATGATAGGGGACTTCAACTATCCGACATCTGCAGCAGGGTACAGGTTATCCAGCAAGTTCTTGGAATGCATTGGAGGCAACTTCTTGTACAGAAAGTGGAGAAAGCCACTAGGGCAGGGGCTATTTTGAATTTAATTCTGACAAACAAAGAGGAACTAGTTGAGAATCTGAAGGTGGAAGGCAGCTTGCGTGAAAGTGATCATGAAATGATTGAGTTCTTGATTTTAAGCAACAGCAGGAGGGAAAACAGCAGAGTAAAGACAGTGGACTTCAAGAAGGCAGACTTCAGCAAACTCAGAGAATTGGTAGGTAAGATCCTATGGGAAGCAAGTCTAAGGGAAAAAAGAGTTAAGGACAGTTGGCAGTTTTTCAAAGAGATATTATTAAGGGCAGAAAAGCAAACCATACCTATGCATATAAAAGACAGGAAGTGTGGTAAGCAGCTATCCTGGCTTAACCAAGAGATCTTCAATGACCTAAAACTCAAATAAGATTCACACAAGAAGTGGAAATGAGGTCAAATTAAAAAGAATGAGTATTTAAAAAACACAAGTATGTAGAGACAAAATTAGAAAGGCCAAGGCACAAAATGAGATTGAACTAGCTAGAATATAAAGGGCAACAAGAAAGCATTTTACAAATACATGGGAAGCAAGAGGCAGACCAGAGATAGGGTGCACCCATTACTAAATGAGGAAGAAAAGACAATAACAGAAAATGCAGCAGTGGCTGAAGAGTTAAATGCCTTTTTTTGGTTTCAGTTTTCACCAAAAAAGTTAGCATTGATCAGTGACTAACATAGAGGACAACAGTATAAATGAAGTGGGATCAGAGGCTAAAATAGCAGAGCAAGTTAAGAATTACTTAGAATAGTTTGATGTCTTCAAGTCGGCAGGGCCTGAGGAAATACATCCTAGAACACTTAAGGAATTGACTGAAGAGATCTCTGAGCCATTAGCAATTACCTTTTGAGAACTAGTGGAGGATCGGAGAGATACCTGAAGACTGAAAAAGGGTGAATATAATACCTATATATAAACTCTTCCTATATCCCTTGATGCGAGGATAATGTCTGCCAGGGGTTCATTGGTGGGTTTCTAAGTGGCTGAGGAGCCCAATTCATACTGTGATATTACGCTCCATATTCTTTATGGAAATATGCTTATGACATGGATATAGCATAACTAAGATATACTTTATGCAAGATGGTTCATGTAAGATATCATTGGAAAGGTTATGATTTACTGAATGTGATTATCCAATTTGTATGCCTTTATCATTTCTGTATCTGAATCTAGGAATATTGACTACGTATCTGTATTTCAAATGTGCTACTTTGGTTGTCACTCATAACTAACCCTTCAGGTACAACAATGAAAAGCCAGACAGGGCTGATGGCCCATTAGTAAAGACAATTGACTGTGAAAGAGCTTAGTCTTCCTGTGGATGCTCCAGACAGCCTGCGAGTAATAGCTGCTACCACCCTGCAGAGACATGGATCTGAGTCATCTGGTACTGGGACTCTCCCTCCCTCCCCCCGCCCTTGCAATGCCAGTGTTTTTCCACTGGAAGACAAAGGGTTGCCGCCATACACAAGCTATATAAGGCAGGGGAGTGACGACATTGTGGTTCTCCTCTGCCTTGCCACCCAGAGAGACACTGGGAAACACCTGGAAGCAAGAACTGAACCGGGAGTGGGGGAGAAGAGTTGAGCCCAGGCTGGAAGGGTGTCTAGCCTGTGAGCAGTAATACCTGAAGTTACAAGCTGCAGGCCAGTGCAGCGGGCTTTCAAAGGATCTCTGTAATCACATTTAGGGTGAGAAATTACTATTTGTAATCAATTTCTTTAGTGAATCAAGCTTAGTTTGCATATTTTGTTTTATTTGCTTAATAATCTGCTTTATTCTGTTTGCTATCCCTTATAATCACTTAAAATCAGACTTTTATAGTTAATAAATTTTTGTTTATTATTAAACTCAGTTTGTGCAATTTTTAAGTGGGGGGGCAAGAAAGGGTGCATATCTCTCCATATTGAGGATGAGGGTAAATTTTTAGGAGCTTGCGCTGTGCAGATTCTTTTATACAGTGCAAGACAATATACCTTTGGGTCTGCACTCTAAGGGAGGTGGGCACCTAAGTGCTGAGGCAAGTCCCTGAAACTGAGTTTTCCCAGAGCTAATCTCAGTGTCTGTGTTTTTCTGCAGCTGGCTGTGGCCCTGCCTATGTGTGTGCTAGAGGAGGTTTGACAGCCTGGCTCAACAAGACAGGGTAAAGGGGGCCCAGACTGGCAGAACACATGGGCTCAGTGGTATCTCAGCACATCAGGTGGCACCTTGAAGTGGGGCAACCAGTCACACATGCCCTGCAGATTTTCCCCACAGACGTGACAGGTGTACTCTTGGAGGAGACACGGTTGTTAGCTGGATAGTTGTGCCCTTTCTTTCCTCCTTTGCCACTTCTCTGTCTCATGAGCACAGCTGTTCTCAAAATGAGCTGTGGCTTGGTGTATGGTGTGATGCCACTGTGTTCTGTTCCGCTCCGAGTCCTCCCAGTTTGTTGGGTTGATGCCTCACTTTTTAAGATGTACTTTCAGTATGTCTTTGAAGCGCTTCTGCTGCCCTCTGCGAGCCATTCTTCCTTGACTTAACTGAGAAAAGAGTACTTACTTCAGGAGGTGAGTATCAGGTATACGTACACAGTGGCCAGCCCAGCGGAGTTGGTTTTCATGACCTACGCTTCTGTACTGCTGATGTGGGCTGCAGAGAGCACGCTGATGTTGGTGTGTCAGTCTTCCCAGCTGATCCTGAGAATCCTCCTGAGGCAGCAGTGCTGGAACCTCTCCAGTCACTTGAGATGTCATCTGTAGGTTTCCCAGGTCTCACACCCATAAAGAAGGGTGGGGATGACAACTGCCGTGTAAACCAAGATCTTGGTGCCTCTTAGCAGATCCCTATCATTGAAGATTCATTTGAGTGGTGTGCCACACAGCAGATCCTGTATTCAATTTCTGTGTCAATGCTGGCTGTTTGGGAGAGGTGGCTACCAAGGTATGGAAAGCGGTCCACATTTTCCAGGAGTTCTTCACCAATGATGATTTGTGGAGTACGAAGAGTAGTCTGTGCCAGTGAGGGCTGTTAGAGTATCTTGATTTTCCCGATGATGAGAGGGGGACCCAGGCTGTGATAGGCATCTGCAAAAAGATTTAGGGTGCTTTGTAGGTCGGCCTCTGTGTGTGACAGAATGACGCAGTCATCTGCATACTGATCAGTGATACCAGTTCTCATGATCTTAGATTTTGTCTGGAAACGTTGGAGATTGAGGAGTTGGCCATCCATACAATACTCAATTCCGATTCCATCAGGAAGGCGGTTGCGGATGAAAATCAGGATCACAGCAAGGTTAAATGAAGAAGAGTGTGGGAGAAGTGACATAGCCCTGCTTGACAACAGCGTGAATGATGAATGGTTTGGTCTCTGAGCTGTTGCACAGAATGGTGGCAGTCATCCCATCATGGAGTAGTCTGATGATGGAAATTAATTTCTGTAAACAGCCAAACTTACACAGCACATTCCATAGGGCATCACGATCAGGGAAGCGGCTTACCCATTGTTACAATATTCAAGAAAAGGGACAAATCTTGGTGAAGGAACTACAGAGGTATTACCATCCTCTCCATTGCAAGGAAGATCCTTGCCTAGATTCTACTAAACGGCCTCCTCCCTCTCCCCCTCCCACCTCCTCAAATCACAGTGTGGCTTCAGGCCATCCCAAGGCACAACGGACATGATCTTCGTGGCACAACCAATTCAGGAGAAGTGCAGAGAGCAACACCAGGAACTGTTCGTGGCATTCATCGATGTAACCAAGGCCTTTGATTATATCTATAAAAAGGGGAATAAGCACAACCCAGGGAATTGTAGACCAGTCAGCTTAACTTTGATACCTGGAAAGATAATGGAGCAAATAATCACATAAGCAATTTGTAAGCACCTAGAAGAAAATAAGGTAATAAGTAACAGTAAACATAGATCTGTCAAGAACAAATCATGTCAAAACAACCCAATATTCTTCTTTGACAGGGTAACAAGCCTTGTGGATAGGGGGAAAGCATAGATGTCATATATCTTGACTTTATAGTAAAGCTTTTGATACTGTCTCACATGAGCGTTTCATAAAGAAACTAGAGAAATATAGCCTAGACCTTAGAGAAAAATGGTATTCAGAGAGTAGTTGTCAATGGCTCACAATCAAGCTAGAAGGACATGTCAAGTGGGATCCTGCAAAGATCTGACTTGGGTCTGGTTCTATTCAGTATCTTCATAAATGATTTTGATAATGGCATAGAGAGTGCACTTATAAAATGTGCAGACAATACCAAGCCCTGAGTAGTTGCAAGCACTTTGAAGGACAGGATTAAAATTCAAAATTATCTTGACAAACTGGAGAAATGGTCTGAATTAAATAGGATGAAATTCAGTAAGGACAAATGCAATGTACTACAATTAGTAAGGAATAATCAGTTGCAGAAATACAAAATGGGAAATGACTGCGTAGGAAGGAGTACTGCAGAAAAGGATCTGGGGTTATAGTGGATCACAAATTAAATATGAGTCAATGTTGTAATACTGTTGCAGAAAAAGCAAACATCATTCTGGAATGCGTTAGCGGGAGTGTTGTAAACAAGACACAAGAAATAATTTTTCTACTCTTCTCAGCTCTGATAAGGCCTCCACTGGAGTATTGTCCAGTTCTGGGCACTGCACTTTGGAAAAGGTGTGGACAGATTGGAGAAAGTCCTAAGGAGAGCAACAAAAATTATTAAAGGTCTAGGAAACATGACATGAGAAAAGATTGAGGGGGAAAAAAGGTTTGTTTAGTCTGGAGAAGAGAAGACGGAGTTGGGGAACATAACAGTCTTCAAGTACTTAAAAGGTTGTTGTAACGAGAAGGGTGATAAATTATTCTCCTTAGCTACTGAGGACAGGACAAGAAGTAATGAGCTTAAATTGCAGGGGAAATTTAGGTTAGACATCGGGAAAAATTTCCTAACAATCGGGGTTGTTAAGCACTGGAATAAATTGCTTAGGGAGATTGTGGAATCTCTGTTGTTGGAGGTTTTTAAGAATAGGTTAGACAAACACCTGTCAAAGATGGCCTTGATAATACTTAGTCCTGCCTCAGTTTGGGGAATGGGACTAGATGATTTTTTGAGATCTCTTTCAGTCCTACATTTCTATGATTCTGTGATCACAGTGAGTCTGGCTTGAAAATCTGTGAATCTATATACCTTCTCATAAACTCATTCCTCCGACCTGTCTATTTCCTGCTCCATCTTAATTATCAGCTCCTCACCAGTGCTTTTGTTTCTAGTTTTTCAACTTGACTGCTGACAGATATTGTGCATCCAGAAAAAGAAGGGAGAAGGAGGGACAAGGGGGAGGGGAAGCCCTAAACTTCCACCCAGCTAGCTTGGGAGCAGCAGAGATGTCAGGCTCTCCCTTCTCTCAGGCGCAGTAATAGAGGACACCCCTCTTTGCCCCCCCCCCCCCAAAAAGCTGAAAATTGCAGGCAATAGTGGCCCCTGCTCCTCCTGGCCAGCCAAGAACTGCAGATGCTGGACCTTCCCTTATTCTGACCACTGGGAGATGTGACAGTGACTTTGGCTCCCTTTCCACCTCCTGTAGAGTGCCAGAACCAATGACCCTTGCCATCTCCCCCAGTACCTGGAGCTCTTGCTCATATGGACACCTGCAGCAGTAGCCTGCTTCTTCCCCAGGCTGCTCCTGTTGTTACCCCAGCTGTCTGGAGGAACCAGGAGACTCCCTCTCCTCTGGACTGTTGACTTTGGCTGCTTCCTGACCCTCCAGCTTTGCTGAGAGTACTGGCAGGGCTCTCTGAGCAATGGAAGGGTGCCCCTTAAACCTTGGCATAGTGTCCTCCTAGAATAGTTTGGTCGGCCCCAGTGAGTGATGCTCCTACCTCTGCTGCAGGCTCCGTGCAGACTTGAGCAGACATCACTGCATTAGTTGCACTCAAGGTCATGTTTTCAAGCTCTTATTGACATTTGTAACAGAATAACTGACCCTTTATATGAAATCGGTCTCAGTTATTCTGTTCTAGTCCAGATGCATGCTAGTGGGAGACAGCCCAAAGTCAAGAGAGAGTTCAAAGCTCATAAGGAAGAGCAGGACTAGGTTGAGAGCTTTAGCGAGGAGATGTCGCTGAAGAAGGGAGAGTTCACTGGTGAACAGTGGAGCCAAATCAGGCTGGTGAAAGTAGAAGGCAGAAAGTAAATTAGGGGAGTCACCTACAAACTTCTCCAGGTCAGAAAGCTGTGCCCAGGGCTGAAGGCTGTGAGCAGAGGACGGAGATGCCTGTTGGCTCTCTGAGTCAGAGAGCTGAAGCCAAAGGACTAGAGCAGGCTGAATGCTGGTGAATGATAAATTTGCTGATGTCTCCGTGTGAGAACTAGAGCCAGACCTGAGAATGAAGTAGGAGAGAGAAGCACCATAGCTAATGGAGCTGGGGCAAGGCATAGTGTGAGACACCAGAGCCATACCTGGGGGAGGTGTGGCAAGAAATGCCAGGGGTGTACCTCAGAGTCTAAAGAGAAATGCTGGAGTGTGGTGAGAGATGTTCAGAGCTGTACTTGGTGTGTTGGGATTTGAGAGAATGAATGTGCTCTTACTGTGCTGAGGAAATCTGAATTGTTTATGTGGGACTGTTTGTAATAAATTAACCCCGATAATAGCTATTTATACTTGGAAAGCTTATGTGGAGTTACTGGGGACTCTGGAAGAAACTCAAAACTGAGGCTAGTGCGCTGCTTGTGCATTGCCTGCTTTAGGTACTCCTGCCAGACATGGCTGCTTTATCACATATGGTGGAGAATATGGGCAGGTGATCAGTGCCTGGAAGAGGGAAATTGAGGCTGGGGGCTGTTGAGGCCACAAAGGGGCACCCAAGAGACAGCCACCTGACGACATTACTGTAAAGGCTAGAAACATAATTTAAAAAAAACAAACCTCAGGACTTAGTCTGATAACATCACATGTCTCTGTGAGCCAGGGCCCTGGGAATGTGCCTGTTGTGCCTATACGTAATCTGGTCCTGAGTTTGTTACATAGTACGAGAGCCTTGTCAAGTTTTAGAAGAACCGTTCTTAAAAGTTAATGAAGTTGCTTATAAGAGAGATGATTTCATGAAAACCTTCAGTACTGAAAGCAGTGGCTTGGCAGCTTTTTAGTAGAGAGAGTCTTTTAACAGATACTGTGCACTCTTGCTGCTCTCCTAATGTGAAAACAGGAAACATTTGAAGAATGCTACAGTTTAACAGGGCCAGGAAAGGTCTCTGTTTTCTTCAATAGGAGAGCAGAAAGCTGGAGAGGAGTGAGTTTCTCTGTGCCCCAGGGAAATGAGAAATGATCTGAACCGTCAGATAAGAAGGAAGACTTAAAAGCTCACTGCCATGTTTTAATGGATCTGTCAGTTCTTGTTTCTTCTCTTAATCTGTTCAGAATAGAAAGGAATCAGGAAAGCATGATGCTTTTTCTGTTGCGGCGCATTTGTGTGATGAAATTAAGACTCTAAAAATGAACTTGTAAGGCTGAAGATGGTAATGGGTGATGAGAAAAGAACCAGCAGTGACTGACTCTATAAATTTGGGGGATTCAGACTGGCTAGTATTTTACAGAGCAAGTGTCTTCATTTCTTGCACTCTTTCACTTTTGTAAATTTTATGAAAATTAGAACTATTTTTGGAGAGTTCATTCTCTGTGTCACTGGGTATAATGGAATAGTGCTGATGACCTACTTCCATGCCTACACATCTACTTAAAGGCACTATGCTATAGAGATACAAAACAATTGACAGAAATAGTCTTCTCAGCTGTTTGGTTTGGAATATCTGCAGTGCACAATTTAATTTGAGGCATGTTGTTTTTTCTCATTTTCTGATTAAAGCAGCTTGTATTTGATGGAAAAACAACTGCTGTGACTTTTTAATAGGAAGAATCAAATATGTTGCAGAGAAATCAATATCCCAGTTTGTTTAGGTTAATAATCTTATTGTACAAAGAACCAAACAAAAATAAATGCAGCACTCGCCTGTTTCTGCAAACATGGTTGTGTTTTATTTCACAGGCTCAAAGTGGGTGTCAATGTTTCCAATAAAAACTGAGGCACTGGAGGCAGATCCACGTCATTTGTGACATTGCACCTTTCATTGCTGGACACTTCCTTTTTTTCCTCATCTAGTTTATAGTTTATTCTTAATCCTACCCATGCTTGTAGAAATGGGGATGAATTATTCAGTACAGCACTTGGTTTACAATGGAATAACATAATCCCACTGCAGCAATTGACCAAATCTCTGTTTGTTTGGTCCTCAGAGAGAGAATTACAAGCTGTTTCTCTGGAGCAGCTGCTACTGATCATGCCCAATGTACTTTCCTTTGGACTCTCTTAGCTATAGGAGATAATGTAATGGAAACGTTGTATTGATTCATGCTATCATGACATGTAACTTTTATACCATGATTTGCCTATTTTGATTGTTTGCTCTTTGGCTCATCCCTCAGTGTGGCAAAGCTGCTCCATAATGCTATCCAGTTGATTTCTCCTTTGTTTATCCTTCAAACCTCTTTCCTGATTCACTTCATTATAGTGTCCTCTCCTTCAGTGCTCTCTTCTTCTTTATATGCACGTATCCTTACTGCGACCCTAGGCATCCCTGTATTCACACCCTACACACTACTGCAATAATGTTTGGACAAAATATGCCTTGGGAGATATCATGTGAAAGTTAATATTATGCTGGTTATTAATATCACTGTAAAATGCATGGTTTAATGCTATTTATGAAGTTATGAATTTCCTTTCTGTGATGTTACTAGAACATGTTTAAGACCAGACAGCCTAGCTTAGGTCAAGGTGATAAACAGGTGTGTCCTAGACAAAGGAATGTGGGTTTATCTTGGTTTGTAGATTAGCCATAAACAAAGCTGTCAAGCTAAACTGGTGGGGGTTATCCTGATCCTGAACTCAAGAGACAGAGAATTACCATGGAGTCACACACAGGAAGCTGGATCCCCAAGAGGCCTTCCTGACTTGTAAGACAAAGAGAATCCTTTTGGGGATATAAAGGAGAGACTCCATCCTTCACCTTATGAGACGAAGAAACCAAGCAATTTGATCTCTGTGATAGGTCCTGGCCAGTAAAAATTGGAAAGGAGTCTGAGTTAGAGAAACCATCTTGAAAAAAAGACTATCATTTGAGATTCAATTTTAGCCTTTTAGATGTATGTTTTAACTATTTGCTTGTAACCATCTCTACCTTTATTCTTTTTACTTGGTATCACTTAATCCATGCTCTCTTGTTAACAAACTTGTTTTGCTTTCATTATTAATCATCAGTGTGTGTAAGACCTGTACCATGTGTGCTTCTAGAAAGCTAACAGGTTGGAATGTTTGACTGTGTCTGTAAAGGCAGCAAACCTACCGGTAATACTTTTTCTGGTCCCTGCAGTAGGATGATTTGGGAGCCAATTCAGGGCTAGAAGGGTACTTAGGTCTGCCTGCCAGGAGTAGTAATCAGGTTGGACGAAGCCAGCATGAGGCGTGTGTCCTACTGGCAGGCTGTTGGGGTCAGAGCTCTGGACCAAAGCTGCACAGCCACAAAACACCCAGGGCTACAGCAGTTGGTGATTGCAGGACTGGCCTTAGGGAAAATGATGCCCTGGGTGAACTTTATTTTTGGATCCCTGGTGCCTATGGGTGCACCTTCCCCATTGCCCCATGTCCCCAGGGGCTCCTTGGGCTTCCCCCCATCATCGCCTGCAGGAAGGGCTGCAGAGGGAGGCATTTCTGAGCCCAACCATATGCCCCCTGGCAACTGTGCCCATGGGAAGAGGGGGAACCAGAAGCTGGCCCTCTGGCAACAGAGGGGTGAGTCCTGCTGTCTGCACCCCCCAACCAGGCTGTTGGCATTGTCCACCTCATTGGGGTTGGGGGAGACCTGGGGCTGGCCCACTGGCTCCGCAGGACAAACACTGGTGCCTGTGCCTCCCAGCCAGGCTGGCAGCCCCAGCCGTCATCACCCACCCCCTGCCCATCTGGCCAGGGCTCCAGCCCCGGGCTATGCTGCACTCACCCCTGCTCCAGCAGCCCAGGCCTGTTTGCAGCACTTGGATGGTGTTTTCTCTCCCCCACCCTCCGACCATGGTGCCCTGGCCATTCGACCACTCTGCCGACCGCTAAGACTAGCCTTGGGTGACTGAATCCCTTAGTGGCCTGGGTGAACCCCGAAACATCACACTTGCAACTTTCCTAATTGTCTCCCTACTGTTCCCCATAAGTTACAGTATGAAAAGTTGCTGCCTTCATCTACTACCTTTCTGTTGCTAGTCAGTGGGCAGGCCTGACTCCTACAATAGCCTGTTGTGCCAGCCCGTGGAGATGCTTAAAGCATAAACAGTATCAGTTTAAAGATATTTTTTAAATGTAATTTTTGTTTTTTTACTCCAGGATTGAAAAGCAATTTTGTAAACATTTTCTTGTTTCAAGCAAAAATTTTTTTGTAATATTATCTTGTCCTCTTCAACGTACCTATTAATAAGACTCTCCCTCTGTGCATCAGCAAGGAAGGAGTAATACTAGTCTCACATATGAATTTTCTGCTGAGACTGTACCAGTTAAAAGGTCAGGTTTGTGAAGCCACAGTGCAGGAAGGAAAATAAATGATTTATTGTACTAAGAGGCCTGCCTGAAGAGATTGTAAATATTTCTTCATTCTCCCAGTCTCAGATTGTAGTTACAGCTCTGCATGAGGCTTATTGTGTGAAACTGAAATGCCTTGCAGTGGGTACTTCATAAGTGGATTATATAATTCAATAATCATAGCTCTGCGTAAACGCAGTGGTGTGGGAGGGTGTATTATATGATATATCCAAGATATCCCAGCTTGTTAAATAAAATAGTAGGAATTCCGTTGTTCTGCAACCTGGACCTACAATTAGCTATTTGACTGGTTTGGGTGCAGAGTTGTAAATTACTATACAAACAAAATTATTAAGAGACCAAACATGAAGTAAATAACTTCCTAACCTCTCAGCGCTATAAACTCTTAAATAAGAGACACAGATCCAAGTTTTTTTAGAAGGTCTCTCTATAAGTCTATAATGTATAACCAAACTACTGTTATATGTAAAGTAAACAAGGTTTTCAAAATGTTTCAGAAGCTTTATTTAAAATTAAATTAAAATGCAGATCTTATCAGTTTAGTGTGATCCTTGCCCTTGCTTTTCCTTGCTGAGTTTTCCAAGGTCTGACATGTATTTGGATACTTTAAGCTGCACATAGGCTTCTGAGTGATCACTTGTTAACTGGCTCTGAGAGGGACTGAGAACAGATTTCATGTGTGAAAATACCTGCTCTCACAGGTACGTGGATCCAAATGCTGAAAGCATTGCAAATGCAATTTTCTTCAAACAGTTAAATTTCACTGGCAAGGATGTCCAGCAGGTCAGAATATAGGCCCCATGATCTCTCTCGGTAATTTCAAGTGCGCTCCGCAAATCCACAAACTTTGATGTCCACAATTCTGAGCTTTTTAACTGAATGAGTTGCATTTTGAAATCTTCAGCACCCATCCACTGAAATACAGACAAATCCAAGTCGCTTTTCTTGAACTTTTCAGGTTTAAGGAGAAAAGAAAGCATTGGGCCAAATCTCTGGAAATCTTGAAATCTGTCAGAAAATTCCGATTCCAGTTTTTGCATGTACTTTCCAATCTCATCGACATTGACAGTGCAATGTGGTGATCGCTCTTTTATGAGTTGGAAGTAGCAGAAAGTAGAAGTTTGAATATCCCTGGAAAAAACTACTAGTTTCACAACAAATGCTTTCCAGGCTTCATAATGATCCAGAACTGTTTGCCCTGCACCCTGGAGACAGAGGTTGGGTTTGTTTAGGTGAGCGGTGATATCAGTTAGAAACATGAGCTTACGCAGCCATTTGTCATCATCCAGTTCGAGGTAGTTTTGTTCTTTTTTGTGACAAAAAGGCCTTGATTGCATCAAAACAGTTTACAAAGCGCACCAAAACTTGCAGTATTGCTTAACAATAGACCCTTTTGTCAACCTGAATGGCTCTTTGCTTAAAATGCAAGCCACCAAAGCAGCAGAAAAAAAAAATTTCTCTCTGGCTACTTTTAAAACCAAACCCTTTCTCTCTGCTAAAAGCCCTTAGCAGAGAAAAAGAAAAATAATATTCCTACTGGCTTCTGGATTCTTACTTCCCATGGATGATACAGTGAAATTTGACTGTCAACTTCACTCCTCTGATGGTTAGAAACCTTCATCTAATTTCAAGTCTAAACTTCCTGATGGCCAGTTTATATCCATTTGTTCTTGTGTCCGCATTGGTACTGAGCTTAAATAATTCCTCCTCCTCCCTGGTATTTATTCCTCTGATATATTTATAGAGAGCAATCATATCTCCCTTCAGCCTTCTTTCCTCTTGGATTTCATCAGAAGCACAATATCTTGCAATAACTGCCAAATGTGGAACGTCGTTTATATCCATGCTCTTATCAACTGCAACACTAAACACTGCTGTGTCTTTCAATGCAGTCGTCGGCTTTTCCTTAATGTTTTCTGCCATTTCAGTTGTGCGTCTCTCAACTATTCTGACAGAGATGGGCAGTTCTTTTATTCTAGATATGATTGTATCTTTATTTGGCAAATCATTGAACAAAATCTCCGAACCGCTGAGAAAAACTTCTTTTATATATTCCCCATCTGTAAACAGCTTTCTGTTTTTTGCAATGCACTGTGCAGTCTTGTAACTTCCTTCTGTAGCTTGATTTTTACTCACACTTAAGCTTTTAAAAACACTGCTTTGCTTCTCAAAGGCTGCTACTGCCTTTTTGATTGATTCAATCTTGTCTGCTTCGTCAAGAAAGGTTTTCTCGTGCTTCATTTCAAAATGTCATCGAACACTTGATGTGCAACAAACAACACTTTCATAACAGAGAGCACAAATAGCATGGTCCTTCTTTTCAATAAATCCAAATGCGTCAGTCCAAGCAGGCTGAAATGATCGGACATCTAGCTTTGCTTTCTTAGGAGCTGCCATTTTGTCCAATGTTCCCTTCAACTCTCAGTGGGAAAAAAAATGGCAATAGAAGGCAGGCACAAGGTCATACGCAGTGTGGTCTGAGATAAGCAATTTTAAGATAGGGATGCTGAGCTGCACCCCCTCTTGCCTTGTGTGCAACCCTCACTGTCCCAGCTGGGGACAGTGGGTCACAGTGGGGAGGCTGCAGAGCACTGATCCAAGGCCAGGAGCAGAGCCCAGGGTGGCCTGCTGGGACTCCAGGGTGGAAAGCTGGCTGAGCAAGGCTGGAGATCCAGACCCCGACTGGCAGGAGATCAGCGGCTGAAACCGCAAGTCCAGGGGCGGCTCCAGGCCCCAGCACGCCAAGCGCATGCTTGAGGTGGCAAGCTGTGGGGGGCACTCTGCCGGCACCGTGAGGGCGGCAGGCAGGCTGCTCTCGGCAGCTTGCCTGCGGAGGGTCCGTTGGTCCCACGGCTTCCATGGACCTCCCGCAGGCGTGCCTGTGGAGGGTCCCCTGGTTCCACAGCTTCCATGGACTTCCCGCAGGTGTGCCTGCAGAGGGTCCGCTGGTCCCACAGCTTTGGCAGTCCTCTGAAGCCGTGGGACCAGTGGACCCTCCACAGGCAAACCGCCAAAGGCAGCCTGCCTGCCATGCTTGGGGCGGCAAAAACCCTAGAGCCGCCCCTGCCCAGATCGGAAGCAGAGGTGAGTGGAGCTGGCGGCTGGAAGGGCTGAGCAGGGACGAGGGCCTGGACCCTGTCTGGCAGGGGGCCTGTGCAAGGTGAGTGGGGCTGCAGCAGGGGGGGACCCCAGCTGGCAAGGGCTAGCAGCCGGAACCCCAGAGCAGCTCAGCCCGCCCCCACTCTGGGGTATTAGCCGCTGGCTTCTGCCAGCCAGGGTCTCAGCCCACTGTCAGCCTGGGGTTCCTTCACCCAGGCGAGAAGCGGGTGCTGAGCGGGGCTGTGGCAGGGCAGGTCCTGGCTGGCAAAGAGCCAGCAGCGGGAACCCCAGAGCAGGGGTGGTCTGAGTGGTTCAGCCTGCCCCCGCTCTGGGGTTTCGGCTGCCAGCTCCTGCAAGCCGGGGTCTCAGCCTGCTGCCAGACTTGACCCAGGCCAGCAGCCGTGCTGAGTGGGATCGGCGGTGGGACCCCGGCTGGCAGAAGCTGGCGACGGAAACCCCAGAGCGGCATTGGGCTGATCAGCTCAGCCCGCACCGCTTGCCATCAAAAATCAGCTCATGTGCCACCTTTTGGCATGTGTGCCGTAGGTTGACAACCCCTGACCTAGCCGTTGATGATAGAGCAAGTGCTGCTTTTTCTGTGCAATATTCTTTCTCCTGAAACCCAGTTATGAGAGCAATATACAGATTCTTGCTGTGGGCAGAGCAGAAGGAAGAAGAGAGGTGAATTATATGAGGGTAAGAAAAGGCAGTTCAGAGCAAAGAAAGGTGAAAATCCTACTGCTCCCACTTTGACACTGCTTTTGGTGAGAGCATGCCTGTATATGAGGAAATGGCAAAGAGCTCAGATTCTTATATAAGACTCACTGTTGCGCAGAAAAAAGACACTTAATTCAAAATCAGCCCCTGGAAGTACAGTGTCATTGAAGTGCAGTGTAATTCTGTTACTACAAGTATAATCTAAAGCCAGTTCTATTAGAGTAAAACTTTGGTAATATAAAGGTTTAATTCCTTCATCACAAATTGTTGGTATATCCCTCAGACCATCTTTAGAAACAGGGCCGGCTCTACTGTTTTGGCCACCCCAAGCAGCGCGCCAAATTGCCGCTGCTGACGGCAGGGGCAGTCCATGTGCCGTTAGGGTGGCACACACGTTTCTGCAGTGGCATCAATTTGGCAGCAGCTTCTGTCTTCAACTGGAAGACAGAAGCTGCGCCGCCACAGACAGCTGAACATAGAAGCTGCCACCAAATTGCCGCCGCCCTGGGAACGTGCAAGCCGCCCTAACGGCACAGGGACTGCTCCCGCCGTCTGTGGTGGCAATTCGGCATGCTGCTTGGGGACAAAAACACACGGACTGCTGCCCCTTGCAGATTGCCGCCCCAAGCACCTGCTTGGAATGCTGGTGCCTGGAGCCGACCCTGCTTAGAAATATGGTACTGACACAAAAATAAATAATAAAAAGCAAGCTCGGATCACAGTAGTCCTGAAAACCTGCCTTTGACTCCCAGTCTCTTGGTGTCCTCTGCATCCAGTATGCTTGATATTTACTCATGGGAGAGGGAGTTTGCTGTGTTGTTCACCAGTGACCCTTGCAGATGAGAGAAAGATGCAGTTACCCAATTCTAAGGAAGCTCCATCTATGACTTTTGCCAGAAAGAGGGTAGTTCTGTTGTGTGCCTACAGTGGTGTGAAGATAGGGGTAAATGCAAGCTCTGGAAAAAATGCAGATCTTCCCGGAGCAGAAGGTATAGAAGGATATTTGAATGTCATCTATTGTAGTTTAGTGTGACTGACTCACTGTGTTAAAGGCACATTGGCAATATGATTGTAATTTCACATTTCCTAATTAGTATGTTGAAGTTTTATGGGTTCTGAGTACAATGGAACCCTGGGAGAGCTGAGCTATCATGTCTCAATCAATTTTCTTGATTGGGAAGGCAAAATTATCAAAGTCCATCTCACTTTGGAGCTTTGATATGCATTCCTTAGCCTGCTTTCATGTTAGTGACATCATCCACAGTAGCAGCAAAATCACAGAAGTCTGAGGGTTTAAGTTCAGGCCAGAAGCCTTTCTGTTCATGTTTGAAATGGATATATTTCGACTTTTTAAATCTACTTAATTCTTTTAAGGGCTCGGATCTCAATCAATTTTCTATAACAGTTTTTTTTAAAGAGTATTTCTGTTGACCATAGACTTCTGCATTCTTCTATTTGGATTGGCAGACTACTCCATATCAGTAGTGCTATTTTCGGAGGCTTTGTTGATCCCAAAAGGTGCTATAGATGTTGTGATAACTTGAAAATCCCTTACAAGTTCTAGAAGACTGGTAGCTGTTATAAAGAAGCTATTGATCGTGTAGAGGTGGCTCGGTTTCTGTTTGTTATTAATGAGTTGAACAGGATTGCCCAGTAGAGACTTACAGCCTGTCTGTTCAGAAGTCTGTTCTTTTAATTTAAAAAAATCCTGTATCATTGCGGGAGGAAGGGAAGGTGTAGGAATCTCACTCTTCACTTATGACAGTAAGCAATGATTTCTGAGTAGCAGTCAGAGAAGAATACCAGCATAAAGGTTTGCTAAATTGTCCCAGGTCATTAAAGGACAAATCTTGTCCCTATTCAAGTAAATGATAAAAGTCTCATTGACTTCACTGGGAGCATGATTTTGTCTCAAGAGGTCTGGAAAACAACCTAGGTGCTCCTAAAAGGATGTTACCTTGAAAAATTCCTGTGGATGGTCTTGTTAGTTGCATAATATTGTGATAGTCACTGTAGGTAGCACCCTTATTGTTGAGGGTAAATTGATGAAGTAAAGCTTGTAGTGATGCTCTGCAGTGTAAAGTTTTACAGGTTACTGAACAAAAACCAACTGAAACAAAAGAACAAGAACAACAAAAAACAAAATAAATCCTTGTATTTTGAAATATCCTAAACATGAAGCTTGAAAAATCCACTCACCTGGGATGAGTATGAAACTTTCCTGGGCGAATGCTATTAATTTCTTCAGACTCAAATGTTTCATTAAAAAAAATAAATCTCTAGCCCTCATGATTGTGTCTTTGGGATCTGGCAGCACAAGTCTCTTTTACCCTGGCTGGAAGGCTTAGTGCTCAGACTAGAAGGTGCTAGGTAAATTACCCAAATCCTGCCTAAATATGACTGCCTGTCATTTCTGTAATTGATCACTAGCCGCTACTGAAGTTTTTCATCTTTTCCGTACTATTTACATGTCATTTACTTGTGGTTTTGATATCTTGTGGCAGTGAGTTCCAAGAGTGTATCAAGAATTTAAAAGGGGTTAGACATTTATGTGAACAATAAGAACATATACACAGTTACATAAGAAAAGATTTTAAAAATTACAAGGGATGCTTCAGCGTATAAGCCAACCTCTAACTTCTGAGGTTAGGCAGAAACTCCCCCAATGGGCTTGTTACTCCATAATTATCCATTTTGTGGTTTTTTGCACCTTTCTCTGAAGCATCTGGTAAGATACTGAAATAGAGGAAACATTAGTCTGATCTGTTATCACAGTTTCTGTGTTTCTGTCTACAAGTTCTGTACCATGAAATGAAAATCTGATGATGAAAAAGGAACATTTACCTCACGAATACTTCCTGTTTTCTGTACCAGGATTTTTTAACAATAATTAATTGACTTAGAACATACTTGTTTTAGCAGCAAAGAGTCCTGTGGCACCTTATAGACTAACAGACGTATTGGAGCATGAGCTTTCGTGGGTGAATACCCACTTCGTCGGATGCAGGTATTCAACCACGAAAGCTCATGCTCCAATATGTCTGTTAGTCTATAAGGTGCCACAGGACATTCTGCTGCTTTCAGACTAACACGGCTACCCCTCTGATACTTGATACTTGTTTTAAAATCTCTTTGAACTAGTTAGCTGTTGCTATTTTTAAACCAATTAACTATTATGTAATTATTGCCCACCACCGATAGAATCCTGTGTAATGTCTATCTTTTGTTAGTAGGTTTGTGTTACTGTTTAGATAACTTTAAAAAAAAAAATGTTGTTAAAATGCTGAAAATAAATGACTGGCTATTTCTTTGTGTATTTGCTACTGAATGGCACTGCCTTTTAAAAGGCAGATATGAAACAACTTTCGGAAGTACTAAATAAATAAGGGATTAAGTACCCACAGACTGGTAGACATGTGGGAATTCAGATGAAAAAAACATATTCCCTTATTGCTTTCTCTTAATTAACACTCTTTTTTTTAAACAAATCCTGGCACTGGTTAGGACATGTCCAGAATCCATTCCATTTTAACTCTTAATTAAAAAACATTTTATATTGATCCAGTGCTTGGGTTAGTAGAACAGGAGACCAATTTTAGTTAAACACTTACCCAAACTAGCATCCATTTACAAGAATGACAGCTCCTGCCAGTTATTAAGCACTATGGAGTTCTCCTACCTTGTAACCTCAGCAGCTAAATTTGTCGAAATTGTTAATCAGGTTTCAGTTTTAGTATTAAGCTGTTTATGTGAATCTGTTTCCTTATCTAATTGAGGATGTTGATCTCTTTGCATTTGAGCAGATGACAGAAAGAATGGATCTGGGCTGTTGTGGTCTCTGTTCTGGTTACTCTGTTTAATATAAACAAAAGATTAGTAAGTTATATAGATACAAAGATACTGTCTGTGGGCCACACTAGTTTCCAGCAAGGGTAGCTATAAAAGCAGTAGGAAATATGAGTGCATGAGATTCTCTGTACAGGACACTTGTGGACTCCCTTTAAGAGAGACATTTAATGAACACTGTTCATAAAAACGTTCTAAAATTGTTATTCTACAGAGGACTTCAGAGCTACTTCTTCCTTAGTTTCTGCCAATCAAGGGCAAATAGGAGGATAGTTTAGAGACACTGCATGCTTTGCAGCTCCCGTTTATATCAGTTTTAGACTTTCTTGGCAGAAATCATTGATAATTGTGCTAGGGCTATTGGCCAGAGAAGTTAACTGTCAGCTCAGACAAGTTTCTCTCAGCTTTTGAGGAGAGAGGTAAGTAACCCACCCACTGAGATATTGTGTGATAGACCCAGATGGTTTTGATTTCATATGCCACAATGTATAAATTAGACTGGAAACCCCTGATTTGGAAGATTTATACATGATATTAAAAAGCTATTATTTCCTTTCTTTGTAGCTGGTTGCTTCAGATGAGTAAGAGGAAGCATAGTTGTTTTTCAGACCACATTGATATTTTAAGAACCTGTCATCTTGCCTGGAGCTATGACAGTGAGAAACGTGCTAGTGTGACAGGACATTGTGGGCAATAGTGATGACATTTCTGAGATGAGAAATACTATATTAGCTGCCCCATTGTTACCAGCTGAGCCCATTTATTTGCTGCTGTGTATGTCGTTAACACCCAGAGTCTGTCTTAGATTGTGCTACACTTCTTGCCAGCCTCAGTGCAAAAATGGAAGCAGTTAATTCAACAAATACTTTGCAGGACGAATGCTTTGTTAGAACTCATGACAAATCTGTTACTCTCACTGAGGTGTATGAGATGGTCACTATCAAATTTATTTAATTTTTATCAGTAGCAAAGAACAGTTTCTGGATATTTTCTTTGAGATGCAAGTTCACTTTTGTTGAAATTACCAAAATATTTCAATGTTTTGTGGTTTTATTGGGCAAGCACTAGAGGCTGTGGGAAAGCCGTGCATTTAACAATTGAAATATGAACCAGCAGTAAAAGAATCTGATATGTATCTTAATGTTTTTTAGCTCCTCTGCCACCATCCACTGTAAGCACTGCAACAAGACCCCAATGAAGATGCACTACATGAAAGTTTTAGATGGGTCTTCTCGCAATAAAAATCTGCCAAAAGAACTTGAAACAAAAGTGGAAATGGCTTTCCTTCCTGGGACTGAGAAAAGGGTTCGTTGCTACTGACTGCGCTTGATGATAGTAACTTCACACACGCAATCTTTTGTACTTTTTAGTTTAGAGGGGCTCCAGAAGAACAGAAAATACAGAATTTGGTTTCTGTGAAAACATTGTGGGTTACATTGGTAATTCTCCTAATGTTGTGAATATCCTTTTCAATACAAAGGCAAGGGAAAGGTTGTCCAAAAAAATGTGGCCAAGATGTGACTACAATGTATAATTCTACCTTTCATGAGTTACCATGCCTTTCAAAAAGCTGCGTGTGAATATTGCCTACACTATCCTATTCCCACACTATCCAATCTATCCCCAGCTAAGTAGAATTTGCAAACTTGTCTCATCTGAGACTTAGGGTATGTCTACACTACGAAATTAGGAGAGGGTCCAGAGAAGAGCAACAAGAATGATTAAAGGTTTTGAGAACATGACCTATGAAGGAAGGCTGAAAGAATTGGGTTTATTTAGTTTGGAAAAGAGAAGACTGGGAGGGGACATGATAGCCAGTTTTCAGGTATCTAAAAGGGTGTCCACAGGAGGCAGGGAGAAAACTGTATTTCACGCATTAGCCCTCTACATGATAGAAAAAAGCAATAGGCTTAACTGCAGCAAGGAGATGTACCTTGGCTTTAGGAAAAAGTTCCTAACTATCAGAGTAGTCTAAACACTTAGGAATAAATTGCCTAGTGAGGTTGCGTGGAATGTCATCTCTGGAGATATTAATGGGTAGGGTAGATAAATGTCTATCAGGATGGTCTAGACAATATTTGGTCCTGCCATGAGGGCAGGGGACTGGACTCGATGACCTCTCGAGGTCACTTCCAGTCCTAGAGTCTATGAATCTATGAAATTTATAGAAGTCGATTTTTTAGAAATCGATTTTATACAGTCGATTGTGTGTGTCCCCTCTCAAGACCATTAAGACCATTAACTTGGCGGAGTGCATCCACAGTACCGAGGCTAGTGTCGACTTCCAGAGCATTGCACAGTGGTAGCTATCCCACAGTTCCCGCAGTCTCCCACCTATTGGAATCCTGAGTTGAGCTCCCAATGCCTGATGGGGCAAAAACATTTTTGAGGGTGTTTCTGGGTACATGTCATCAGCCTCTCCCCCCTGAAGCAATAGCAGACAATCGTTTTGAACCTTATTTCCAGGGTTACCCGTGCAGATGCCATACCAGGGCAAGCATGGAGCCCGCTCAGCTCACCATCACTGTACATCTCCTGAGTGCTGCCAGACGTGGTATTGCATTTCTACACAGCAGCAGCTCATTGCCTTTTGGCAGCAGATGGTGCATTACAACTGGTAGCCATTGTCGTCATCTCCTGGGTGCTCTTTTAGCCAACCTCAGTGAGGTTGGTCGGTGCATGGGTGCTCCTGGAGACCTCAGTGAGGTCTCTCAGGGGCACCTGGATGTAAATGGGAGTGACTCCAGGTCATTCTCTTTTTAAGTTTAGTCTCATGAAGATTCAGTACTGCCTGCAGTCATACTGCACCGTCTTCCGGTGAGCAGCCAGAAGACGAGGATGGCTAGCAGTCGTACTGCACTGTCTTCTGGCGAGCACCCAGGAGATGACGATGGCTAGCAGTTGTACTGCACCATCTGCTACCAGCGTAAGATGTATAAGGGAGATGGAGTGGATCTAAACAAGAAAGAGTTCAGATTTGTTTTGTATTTATTTGCTCCTGCCTCCCTTCTTCCCTTCCTGAATGTGGGGGGAGGGATAGCTAAGTGGTTTGAGCAGTGACCTGCTAAACCCAGGGTTTTGAGTTCAATCCTTGAGGGAGCCATTCTGTGTGACAGTTGTGTGTGTTTCTCCTTGATGCAAACCCACCGCCTTTGATTTTAATTCCCTGTGAGCCAGGTTGCCCCTCCTTGCATCAGAGCAAAGGCAGACAATTGTTTCGCGCCTTTTTTCAGCGCAGACTCCATAGCACGGCAAGCATGGAGCCCGCTCAGATCACCGTGGCAATTATGAGCACTGTAAACACCACGCGCATTATTCTGCAGTATATGCAGAACCAGAACCTGCAAAAGCAAAACCAGGCGAGGAAGCGAAGGCAGCATGGTGATGAGAATGATTAGGACATGGACACAGAATTCTCTCAAAGTACGGGCCCGGGCAATGTGGACATCATGGCAGCCAGACACCACGGTGGTTAGCAGAGTACAGGAAGGCACGGTGAGCATCAGAGAAACTTTGAAAACCAGTTTCGTCACTGGCCATGCTATGGTGTGAAAGTTCTGTTTATTTCTCCTTGATGACCCCCCAACCCCTCCTCGGTTCACTCTACTTCCCTGTAAGCTAACCACCATCCCCTCCCCCATTCAATCACTGCTTGCAGAGACAATAAAGTCATTGCTGCTTCACATTCATGCATTCTTTATTAATTCATCACACAAATAGGGGGATAACTGCCAAGGTAGCCCAGGAGGGGTGGAGGAGGATGGAAACACCGGGTGGGGTGGGGGAGGAGGGAAGGACAAGGCCACATTGCACTTCAAAACTTACTGAATGCCAGCTTTCTGTTGCTTGGGCAGTCCTCTTGGGTGGAGTGGTTGGGTGCCTGGAGGGGACCCCCGCTCCCACTGCATTCTTGGGCGTCTGGATGCGGAGGCTATGGAACTTTGGGAGGAGGGTGGTTGGTTACACAGGGGCTTCAGCGGCGGTCTGTGCTCCTGCTGCCTTTTCTGCAGCTCAACCATATGCCGGAGCATATCAGTTTGATCCTCCAGTAGCCTCAGCATTGCATCCTGCCTCCTCTCATCACACTGCCACCACCACTCCTCTTGTTGCAGCCATCTGTCCTCTCATTCATTTTGTGCTTTCCTGTACTCTGACATAGTCTGCCTCCACACATTCTGCTGGGCTTTTTCAGTGTGGGACGACTACATGAACTCAGAGAACATTTCATCGTGAGTGCGGTTTTTTCGCCTCCTTGTCTGCCCCGGCATCTGGGATGGAGATGATAGGGGGAGCGTTGAAACATTTGCTGCTGCGGAAGGAAAAAAAGGGAGAGTTGAGTTGGCCATTTAAAAGGAGGAGCTGCGGTTTTCAGGTTAAAGTGCAGCACAAACCCAGCTAACCCCCCCACAATTCTCTGGGATGATCGCTTCCCCCTCTCCTCTCACTATGTGACTAACAGCAGGGATGGTTTCTTTTCAGCCACAGGCACACAGCCCAGCAGGAACAGCCACCTCTGAATGTCCCCTTAATAAAATTCCCCTGTTTCAACCAGGTGACCATGAATGATGTCACTCTCCTGAGGATAACACAGAGAGATAAAGAATGGATGTTGCTTGACGGCATTCCAGTAGCTTTACTGGCCACGAATACATCCCAAGTCTTCAGGACAAATTAATCATTAAACAGTCTTGCTTTTAAACCACGTTTTATATTTACAAAGGTACACTCACCAGAGGTGCCTTCTCCTCCTTCAAGGTCCGGGAGCCCAGATTGGGAGAGTAATATCTCCAGGGTGATAAACAGTTCCTGGCTGTCGGGAAGAACGGTTTCTCTACTTGCCTGCTGTGCACTATCTTCAACCTCCTCCTCCTCCTCCTCATCTTCCTCGTCCCCAAAATCCTCATCCCTGTTGCGTGAGACTCCCTTGCAAGAGTCCACGTACAGGGGTGGGGTAGTTGTAGGGACACCCGTTAGAATTGCATGCAGCTCATGATAAAAGCAGCATGTGTGGGAGTCTGACCTGGAGCAGCCGTTTGCCTCTTTGGTTTTTTGGTAGGCTTGTCTGAGATCCTTAAGTTTCATGCAGGGCTGCTGTGGGTTCCTGTTATAGCCTTTGTCCTTCATGCCCTGAAGATTTTTTCAAGTATTTTGGCATTTCGCCTTTTGGAACGGAGTTCTGATAGCACGGATTCGTCTCTCCATACAGTGATCAGATCCAGTACCTCCCATTCGGTCCATGCTGGTGCTTTTTTGTGATTCTGGGACTCCATGGTCACTTCTGCTGATGAGCTCTGCATGGTCACCTGTGCTCATTAGCTTGCCACGCTGGCCAAACAGGAAATGAGATTCAAAAGTTCTCGGGTCTTTTCCTGTCTACCTGGCCTGTGCATCTGAGTTGAGAGCATTGTCCAGAGCAGTCACAATGGAGCACTCTGGTAGCTCCTAGAGGGCAATACCATCAAATTGCGACCCCACTAGCCTCACACTACCCCAAATTTGACCCAGCAAGGTTGATTTCAGCGCTAATCCCCTCATCGGGGGAGGAGTACAGAAATCGATTTTAAGAGCCCTTTAAGTCGGAAAAAACGGCGTCGTCGGGGATGGGTACAGGGTTAAATTGATGTAACGGTGCTAAATTCGACCTAAACACGTAGTGTAGACCAGGGCTTAGAAACAAAACACTAATGTAGGGTCCCAATTCAAACCATTATCTTACAAGATCAGATGTTAGTAAGGGTGTGGAGACAGTTTTGTGATTCACAATTACGGCAGTGGAGACGTAGCCTATGTCTATGACTCTTGCTATTTATGTCATATTAAAATTAAATTTATTATTTGGGGCAGGACTATTATCTGTTTTATTTTGTGAGGTACTATCATGTTTCTGGCTGTTCAAAATGTTATATCTCCCAAAGAAGAAAAAATTTCCTAAAAAACCACTTTCAGCTGAAGCAAAGTAGAAAATGTTAGCAGAGAATCAGAGACAGATGTTGAAAATTTCTTTTTGATTAGTCTTGTGTTTATCCTGTACTTTATCTCTATAGCAGATCATTTGTGTACAGAAGGCAAAGCATCACTTACATTGATGGTTTAATGAGAATGTTGTGTGGGTGTGGTTTTGTTTTAAAATTACAATACATGTTTTACTTGTTTTGGAGATGCAGCAACATAATCAAAGCAACATCTGGGACATTAGTCAGATATTTGAATGACCTGGATGAATAGTGCTATAATAAAACTATTGCTGCGTGTCATTAATTGCACTCTCAGGCATACAGGCAACATGAAACTTCCATGTGAATTATATCATGAAGGGTATGTCTACACTACGAAATTAGATCGATTTAATATGTCGATTTTTTAGAAATCAGTTTGATACTGTTGATTGTGTGTGTCCCCACTTAAGACCATTAAGTCGGTGGAGTGCATCCACAGTACCGAGGCTAGCATCGACTTTCGGAGCATTGCACTGTGGGTAGCTATGCCACAGTTCCCGCAGTCTCCGCCGTCCATTGGAATTCTGGGTTGAGCTCCCAATGCTTGATGGGGCAAAAACTTTGTCGTGGGTGGTTCTAGGTACATGTCAGCCCCCTCCTCCGCCCCCCTCCCCCGGAGAAAGCACGGCAGACAATTGTTTTGCATCTTTTTTCCAGGGTCCCATCCACCGGCCCTGCTCAGCCTGCTGCCTGCCTGGATGATCGGAACTGCAGGCAGGCAGTGGGCTGAGCAGGGCCGGCAGATGGAGCCCCAGACCGGCAGCAAGGTGAGCAAGGCTCCGTCCGCTGGCTTCTGCCAGTCGGGGTCCCACTCAGCTGGCAAACCTCAGTGAGGTTGATCGGGGGTGCCTGGACAGACATGACTATCCTCCTCTTAGAGCACCGAATGGGAGTGACTCCAGGTCATTCTCTTCTTTAAGTTTCATCTCATGGAGATTCGGTCCTGCCTGGAATATCATGCCAGCTGGAAGCTTCTGCCTCAGGCTGCTCTCCCAGCCGTCAGGACCACGCGTCGCACCTACACCAACCTGCCGCTTGCTCCCATGGCTCATGAAGCCTGGACAGTAGTAAGGAGCAGTTCAACTTGTGGAATGACAAATCCAGAACGAAGGATTGCACTCTATGGGCCATGTTAAGATTATTTCACAGTCCTAGATAGCATTAGTCCCTTTAAAAGGCTTCATTAAAATTTTTCCCCACCCCTAACAAAAATGTTAATTTATCAGAGCAGCTGAAAGGGTAAGGAACCCAGGACTATAACTTAGAGAGAGCTTCCATATTATTTAACTCATAATTGATATAATTAAAAGTAAAATTTCACAGTGCGGTCTGTTCTAAGACTAAAAGTGCAGGAGGGGAGTCAGAACAAGGAACAGTCACCTGTTTCCGCCAGGTTTTGAACCAGGGATGTTTCGTGTGTTAGGTGAACATGATAACCACTACACTATGGGGCTTTTCTGTGTTAGGTGAACATAACCACTACACTACGGGGCTTCTCTATTTTGCCACAGACTTTGCCAAATGCACAGGAATGTTTTCTTTAGCTGCAGAAGCTACCTAATGCAATGTCTATATCTATGGCCTTCCTGCTCACAAAGCGGTCATGCCCCCGCCCAAGCTGACACAGTGACTTGGCTCAGGCAGAATTGCTAGTGAGGCATGATACTTTTGCCATAAAGCAAACACAGCAATTCTTTCCTGGCCTCTGCCACTGAATGCCTCCATGCATTACATTGTGCCCTATCAGTGCGGGAGGACTGCATGAGCTCGGAAAACATGTCATCACGAGTGCAGTTTTTTCGCCTTGTAACCTGCGATAACTTCAGGGACAGAGATGATAGGGGGAATGTAGAAACATTCTGGGGGGACTGCATGGTCACCTGTTCTGCTGAGTTTGCGACACTGGCCAAACAGGAAATGAAATTCAGAAGTTCCCAGGCTTTTCCTGTGTACCTGGCTAGTGCATCTGAGTTCAAAGTGCTG
Organism: Chelonoidis abingdonii; assembly: GCF_003597395.2. Lineage (NCBI taxonomy): Eukaryota > Metazoa > Chordata > Testudines > Testudinidae > Chelonoidis > Chelonoidis abingdonii. The sequence goes on along the minus strand of NC_133775.1, from coordinate 61,482,068 downwards.
TCCAGAGCGGTCACAATGGAGCACTCTGGGATAGCTCCTGGACGCCAATACCGTCGAACTGCATCAACACTACCCCAAATTCAACCCGGCGGTGTCCATTTCTGTCCTAATCCCCTCGTCGGGGAGGAGTACAGAAATCGATTTTAAGAGCCGTTTAAGTCGACAAAAATGGCTTTGTCGTGTGGACAGGTGCAGGGTTAAATCGATCTAACACTGCTAAATTCGACCTAAATTCATAGTATAGACCAGGGGTAGGTTACTCATGGTACCCAGTTGCTCATAACATGTCTATCGAGTTTATGGCTGAGGAGCTTAATTCTTCACAGAGAGTGTGAGGGCTAGGCAGGGAGCTGTTTGCAACTCCCTGATTCAGAAATACCGAGCTCCAGCACAATTTAGAGCTACACAGGTGCAATGCTAACCTCATGATTGGCATACGATCTCTCAGGAACCTTACAACAGTGGAGGATTAGATGAAGCAGTTTCTCTCCAGGTTTGTGGTTTTGTTTTTTCGTTTTTTAGTAGTCTCTAGCTGTTATAGTTGTGAAGTAACTTTCCAAAACATGAGCTAAAATGTAACTGATGTCTTCCTGAGTTTTCAGAGAACTTGAAATAAAAGCTCTGAGGTCTGAATGGAACCATTCATTTCAGTGAGTTCCAGTTCAGATGTCGATGATATTTTCTTTTTGTGTCTACAGTAACTGTTTCAGTGCTTTTCAAAGCATGTAGGAGAGTAGGTATCTTTATTAAGATCTACAAAATAAAAAATATAAGGACATAGATCAAATTGTATTTTAAAGCCCTTTAATTAAAATTCTAAAATATTGGTAGACTTTTAACAATGCCAGGATGGCTTGAACGGAGGTGCAGTTGGTTTCATTTCCTGAAAGGAAGCTTTCAAATCTTTGGAAAACATTGTCTTAAGCCTCATTCCTATGATGTCATCTGAAATCCTCCATGGAATTACAACCTTGTTATCTGCGTTGAGTATTATTATTCCTTTTCAGTATGTTAATAAGGCAGGGACAGCTGTCTTACAGAGAAAATGTCTGTTTCAAATTACCCTTGGTGGTTTTCTTCTTAACACAGTCAGGGCCCAGAATTTTACCATGTAACAGTTTGTTTGGCTTTTTTAAAGGTAACTGTTCTAATTTTCCTGTCTTATCAGTTTTACGCTGATGTAACTCTGTTGATTTCACTAAAATTACTGCTGATTCACACCGGTTTAAGTGGGAGGAGAATAAGGCCCAACATTTTCAGCACATTTGAAAATATACAGGGTCAGTAAAGGACAAGCAGCGATCTATACATGTTTTATTTAATGCACATTAAGCCTACACCAAAGTGGTTACAATTCCATGCACTTCAGTGCCTTTAGCTCTAGAATATCACATGATCTGAATACTGCATTAGTTACACTGTGTTTTCCGACAAGAGATACTTGGATTTTAAATATTCAGTAAAGAAATTAAACTTGCCTTTATTTTTTTCTAGGCATACTCTGTTTATGATGAAGACATTGGCTATTGTCAGGGACAGTCCTTCCTTGCTGCGGTGTTGCTGCTGCATGTGAGTAAATTACAACGTGAAAGCTCTGATATGAAGCTGCAGCAGTTTTTAAAAATGTAGTACCGTTACTTGGTGTCAGTCAAATATTCACCAGTGCTAGTTTTTTCTGTCTGTTCATCTTTTCCTTCCCTGTGGAATCCTTTTTGCCTGATGCCAAGTGAAAGTACATGTGGCTTATTTCTATAAATGTGTGGTTCATCTACAAATAAGAATATGAACTACTCAAATATGAAATTGCAGAGCTAACTGTAGTAGGTAACCTATTGCTTAAATCAGGCTCTGTACCAGATGACTGGGGAATAGCTAATGTAACTCCAATTTTTAAAGAAGTATCCAGAGGTGATCCCAGCAATTACAGACCAGTCAGCCTAACTTCAGTACCAGGCAAATTGATTGAAACTACAGTAAAGAACAAATTTTTCAGACACGTAGATGAACGCGATATGTTGGGAAGAGTCAACACAGCTTTTGTAAAGGGAAATGATGCCTTTCCAAGCAATTAGAATTCTTTGGTGGTGTCAACAAGCACGTGGACAAGGGTGACCCAGTGGATATAGTATACTTGGACTTTTAGAAAGCCTTTCACAAGATCCCTCCCCAAAGGATCTGAAGCAAAGTAAGCAGTCATGGGATAAGAGGGAAGGCCCTCTCATGGCTCAGTAACTGGTTAAAAAATAGGAAACAATGACAAGGAATAAATGGTCATATTTCACAATGGAAAGCAGTAAATGGCGGGGTTCTCTAGGGATCTATACTGGGACCAGTGCTGTTCAACATATTCATAAATAGGACCTTACCAAATTCACAATTCATTTTGCTTAATTTCACAGTCATAGGATTTTAAAAATCATAAATTTCTTGATTTCAGATATTTAAATCTGAAATTTCACAGTGTTGGAACTCTAGGGGTCCTGATCCAAAAAGGAGTTGGGGAGGGTGTCACAAAATTGTTGTAGGGGAGCTTTGCAGTACTGCTACCCTTACTTCTGCACTGTTGCTGCCAGCAGTGCGGCTGTCAGAGCTGGGCAGTGGAGAGTGGCAGCTGTTGGCTGGGAGCCTAGCTCTGAAGGCAGAGTCGCTGCCAGCAGCAGCGCAGAAGTAAGGATGTCATGGTATGATATTGTCACGTTTACTTCTGTGCTGCTGCCTTCAGAACTGGGTCTTTGGTTTGCAGCCGTCACTCTCTGGTCACCTAGCTCTAAAGGAAGCAGTGCAGAAGTAAGGGTGGCATGGTATGGTATTGCCACCCTTACTTCTGAACAGCTATTGGTGGGGCGCTGCCCTCAGAGCTGGGCGCTAGCCAACAGCTAACGCTCTCCGCTCTCTGGCTGCCCAGCTCTGAAGGCAGCGCAGAAGTAAGGGTGGCAATACTGCATCTTCCCTACAATAACCTTGTGACCCCCCTGCAACTCCCTTTTGTGTCAGGACCCCCAATTTGAGAAATGCTGGTCTCACCTGTGAAATCAGTATAGTATAGAATAAAAGCACACTAAAGACCAGATTTCATGGAGAGAGACTAGATTTCACAGTTATGCTTTTTTCATGGCAGTGAATTTGGTAGGGCCCTATTCATAAATGATCTGGAAAGAAGGGTGAAAAGCGAGGTGGCAAAGTTTGCAGACAATACTAAATTACTCAAGATCATTAAGTCCAAAGCTGACAGTGAAGAGTTACAAAGGGTACATGGATATATCACAGGATCCCACTAAGCTGGGTGTCTAGGCAACAAAATAGCAGATGAAATTCAATGTTAATAAATGAACAATAATGTTCATTGCCAATCCCACCTACACATACAAAATGATGGGGGTCTAAATTAGCTGTTACCTGTCAAGAATGATCTTGGCTAGTTCTCTGAAAACATCTGCTCAATGTGCAGTGGCAGTCAAAAAAGCTAACATGAAGTTAGGAACTATTAGGAAATGGATAGACAATAAAACAGAAGATGATATAATATCACAATATAAATCCATGGTACCTCCACACTTGAATATTTTGTGCAGTTCAGGTCATCCCATCTCAAAAAAGGTATATTAGAATTGGAAAAGGTGCAGAGAAGGGCAACAAAAATGATTAGGAGTATGGAACAGCTTCTATATGTCCTTCTATATGAGGACAGATTAAAAAGATTGGGACTGTTCAATTTAGGAGAGAGACAATGAATGGGGGGTGCGGGCTATGATAGAGGTATATAAAATCATGAATGATGTGGTGATAGTGAATAAGGAAATGTTATTTATCCCTTCACATAATACAAACTGGGGTTACCCAATGAATTAATAGGCAGCAGGTTTAAAACAAACAGAAATAAGTACTTCTTCACACAACACACAGTCAGTTCGGAGAACTTTTTGCTGGGGGATGTTGTGAAGGCCAAAAGTATGATTATGGGCTCAAAAAAGAATTAGATAGGTCCATCAGTGGCTATTAGCTAAGATAGTCACAGATGCAACCCCATGCTCTCAGAGTCCTTAGCCTCTGAAGCTGGGACTGGATAACAGGGAATTGAACACAGGATAATTGCCCTGTTCTGTTCATTTCCCTCTGAAGATTCTGGCACCAGGCACTGTCAGAAGACAGGATACTGGGCTAGATAGGTGGACCGTTGGTCTGACCCATTATAGCCATTCTTATGTTCTTACAAAACCGTTAGGTCAGGAATAATTAGGTTTTGTTATAATAGAGGCTGTTATATATTTTGTAGTGGTCAGTTTTTATTTGACGGTAAAGGATACTTTTTTGAATAGTTTGCCAAATCCGGAAGTTTTTAATGGATTTTCATTTCATTTTTAACCTAGTTCTCACCAGGCAAACTCTTATTGAAGTTAATGGGAGCTTGTCTGAGGGTGGGATTCTCACCCAAATGGATCATAAGTGCCATTGACTTTCAATAGGACTTGAGCAGTTTTGAAATCTCCTCATGAGCAAAAACTGAATAATGGATTTGACCCATTCATTGAAAGACATACTTGATTGTTAATTTGTATTGTCATCTTTAATTTCCAAGATACTAGCATAGTTGAAAAATATTAGATATTTACAAGCTGCTAAACAAATGTTTTGATACATCCATGGAGTTAAGAAATGGGATATTGTGAAGAGCATTTTTTAAAAAAACAGTTATGCAGGCTATTGCTTGTTTTCAGTGCTAGGCTTTTGTTGGTAACAGCACATTAATCACTCTCAGAAGTTATTTCCATTTAGAGTATGGTTCTGTAGAAGACCTCTAAAGATTTGTCCCTCACACGGACAGCCCAAGAGGAAAGAAGTTACTAAGTAAGATGTCTAAAAGAAAAATTCAAGCTGTTTCAGGCATAAATATTATCTTCTTAAAATACAACTATGAGGTCTTGAAGATCTAAGCAGCTGATACCCAATAAGAGCATTGTGGAGAGATGATAGTTTCTTTATAGACACAATCGAAACTAGAATGACATTATCACCCCCTCCCCCTCCATATATTCCAGAATCAAACATGCCATCAGATATTTTCCATGGCATTTCTTACCCAACAGTAGACTTTTCTTTTTTTTTTTAAGTTTGGTTCAGATAAGATAAGCTATTTGTAGAGACACAAGTATTCAAAAAACGAATAAGCTGCCAAATTCCAAATATGAGGAATTTTTGTTTGGCTCCCCTTATCTCTAAATGTGTGATGTTACATTGGCATTACTATATAAAATTGCCTTTGAGTGTTTTTAGAGTTTGTGATTAAATTTGAAAGATATTTCTAGGGACCACCAAATGTCAATTACACTCATTTTAATATGCCTATATAATACATACATTCCTAATAAGAAATGAAACTGAAATGATCAGAGAAGGGGAGGAAGCAAATTCTCTCTGATGTAGCTTAGGAGCTCTGGTGGAGGAGAGGAAGAAGATCGCATCCTTCAAGCCCCTAGCTCCCCCAGATTGTCCATTCCCAACCAGTCCAATGTCCTGAATGCTTACTGACTCTGTTCTGAACTTCTCTAAGCCTTGCTAATCTCTACATGGTCCCATCATCCCCAGGCCTTTTGTATTCTTCTGGGATAGGGGGTGCTTTTTCCTTCCCCTGAGTTGTCTTCTAGGGGTGGATGGATATCCTGAACCTCCATCTTGAGTCTTCATAGTTCTTCTGGAGAAATCCCCACCAAAATATGAGCAGAGATTTCCCAATCACAGGGACCATTTTTCTCCAGCTGTTGTGATTTTACCATAGATCTTGCAATATTTTGTGTGCTTCTTGAAGCCCAGCTCTTGCATTCATGTGAATATGTGAGAATCTTAGTTCTTATTATTAACAAATTGGTAAGTTTTTGGCAATCATGGTTGGAAAAGGGGCTCAAAAAACAGAGCAAATTAAAAGAAACCAATTTTTTTTTTTAAATTTCATTGGCTTAATAATAACATACATTTTGGGGATTGATTCTTGATTTTGGACTCTTGGGATTGGTAATACTGGGGAAATCCCTATCCCCTAAGAGTGAAGTCTCCATGGTCTCTCCCTGTAAAAGACTTGGCCTCACAACAAACTCTCAGTCCCTCCCTACTCCTTGTTGGTATGTCTTCAGTGCAAAAGAAGGTCTATTCTTAACTTGGGTTAAAATACCAGTGAATACACAGCAATTTGGCATTTAACCTGGGTTTGCAGCTCGAGTTCAACTCCAGGTTCCCATAGAGGTTTAAACTTCATCTGCTAACCCACGTTAAAACCTGAGTTACTATGTTTTCCCTGCTATTTTAACCTGAGTTAAGAACACACTTTTTTTGCAGTGCTGTCACACCATATGTGTTGGATGGGGATGAATGTGTGTGTGCTTGCACATGTCTGGGTGAACATGCACATGTGTGTAAACATAATTTCCTTGTTAGTATATGAACAAGTAAAATAAGTTTACATTTATGTTTTAGAAAGAACAGACCCAAGTCCCCAAGCTCTTCATGCAAGATAAAGCTATTAATTTCTCTTCTTAACTTGGTCTCCAGCCTTTATCTGTCCTCCATAGGGGTTCATCTTTTCAGATAAAATTGTGGCAAGAGATGTGAGATCTCATAACAGCTTATTATATCTGATCTTAGTCTGAACAAACACCTGGCGGCTGGGCTGGCAGTTCTTGAGGTTCAACAGCTACTTTCATGTAAACTGGCTAAAGAGAAAGGACTCGGCACCAGTTTTGGCTTAGAGGCAAGGCGTGATCTTAGTCTGGGCACTAAAAAGTGAAACCTTAGAAGTCAATAAAAAGGGACTGAAATTCTCTTTGAAGAAAACTATTCATCTTTTATCCACTGCTGACATTTGTCTGGAGAGAGATTCTGTGTACTAGTGGAAATAGTAAAAGGTTAAGAGTTGTCACTCAGATATTCAGAGTAGTTTCTGCCCATTGGCACTTATGTGGTATTTGCAGAAGTAAGACATTCTTGTGACTAAAGTCCTGATTTGTGTCTGCAATAGCTTCCGCTCACACATACCCTGTTACTGTATCCCCTGAAGTCAGGGATACTGTCAAGGGAAGTTATGATGACACAAGACTTCCCACACCCTCTCCTCCCATTAGGGCATGCAGCCAGCCAGCACAACTCCAAAAGTAAGGTTGGCTGGTTTAGTGAAGCCCCTAAGTGGGTCTTGAGTAGAGCCCCAGCAGGGATTAACGTGTTCAGTATCATTTGGATGAGGAGGTATGGACATGGTGTAGCAGGGCTTCTGAGGGAGTCATGCTGCTGGGAGAGGTCTCAGAATGGTCATATGTTTGGAGGGCCAAGCTCATTGTTGCGTCCTCACTCATGGAAAACCTGACCCGGGACTGCTTAATGCACCTGAACGTTGGCTGTAATTTTCCCTTTCTGCATTTTTCGCATGAGGGCCTGATATAGCTAGAATTTTTGAGAAGTGTTTTTCTAATGTCCAGTTGACAAAGGCTGTTTTGATGACAATTTGTTTTTTACTGTGGTTTTCTAGATGAGAATTATGTACCAGCTAAGCTAAATATTCTCATTTACCTTTGTAGTGGGAATGCTAATGGCAGTTGTGCATTTACAGCCCCAAGCGTTGAATTGAGACTAGAATACTGTTTACACTGTGTTTGAATAAGATTCTGAAGAAAGATCCTAACACTGTTTCAAATCGGTATAGACAAGGCCTAACTAATGTTTTCCTTAAGGAGAATAAATTATTCCACTAAGATTTTTTGGTACCTAACAGAACTGAATAAACAAAAACATTTGTTTTTTATTTCAAGCTTTCTAATGTTTTAAATAATAAAATTTCAGAAAATTTCAAAATTAAAAGTAATTTTGAATTGAAAAAAATTGAAACATTTAGATTTTTTTCAGAATCTCTTACCATCGCTTGGGCAAAGGGAATTTTGCAATGTTACAGCTATGATATTTCAAATCTCTGCATTGTCATTCAAAGACTCTTTGTGTATTTCTCCTTGCAGATGCCAGAGGAGCAGGCCTTTTGTGTGCTGGTGAAGATCATGTATGACTATGGCTTGCGAGATCTCTACAAAAATAACTTTGAAGATCTTCACTGCAAATTTTACCAACTAGAGAAACTAATGCAGGTAGGATCAGGATCAAGAACTCTTGTCCTTTCATACGTGGTAATGTTGAGTGGGGAAGAGGTAAACTATTCTCTCACAGCTTTAGAAAAACACAACTTTCTCCTTTCAGGAGTGCATTGGACCAAATTCTTGAATCCTAAGAGCCCCAAATTTAGGGACATTTAAAATCTGAAGCCAAACATTGTGGTTGGGTCTGGGTCTGTTTTCTTTTGGCTTCCATATACTTACTCTTGTGAACTTTTTTGATTCAAAGAGAGGATATTTATGGTTTTCTCTCCCCTTCTCTTTTTATTTGTTAAATTGATGTGACTACAGTAGAACTTCTAAGTTCTAACAGAATATGAGAATATTTTGGAATAGGATTGTCTTAGTTTGTATGACTTGCATTATGAGTTAAGATATTATACAACCTGGGACAATTCTATGAATATGAAAAATAAGGCCACCACAGATCATTTTGCAGGCCATGGCTCATCTTATTGTGACTCGATATGCATCTAGTTTTTCCTTACATTTTAATTTTTCGTATTAAAAGCAATTTAACTCTGACTAAACCATTACAAGTTTTATGCGCTGGTGTCCTGACTAATAAGCCATTATTAACAGTCCATTAAGATTTGACCTCTGGTGCAATTACAATAATGGAAGCTTGCTGTTGGATTCAGTTAACCAGAGTAAAAATACAACTATTCTGCAAAATTCCCTTTCTGAGATTTAAAAACTAAAAGAGAATCTTGGGCACACATCCCCTTTGAACTTGCTTTCCAGAATGACAATTTGTGTATGTTTACAATTTACTGATACTTTTCAATAAAATGTTATGTGGTTCTACATTAAAAAAATACATTAATTTGTCCTCAGTATGTTTTTTTCAATATTTGTACCAAACAGCTACAATGAACTTTATCGAGTAAATGTATTTTTAATGACCAATTTATATAATCTACAATTGATGTTACTACATACCTCGTAGTTGGTGTATACTGCATTCCTGGCCTGTGGAACTTGCCTCGTTGTCTGGTTGTTAATATTTTTTAGTTTTTTGCTGATCTTTCATGATCCCTGAGGCTGATTTAAACTCCCTGCTCCAATGTCCATAATTTCATTGTTTTCCCAGAATAAACCATTTAGAACAAAGCATTAATAAATTTTTAAAATAGATAGTTACACACGTTATACATGGCACAACTACTCTACCTTTCCATATTTAATGTCCTATAATTTCTCTCTCTAATCCCATAGTATAGTATTGATTTGAGTTTGCTTTTAATAACTAGCATGATAGAATCTGTGGTGGGTAACACAGAGAAGCTGCCAAAAATTGAAGGTGAAATCCTGTCCCCACTGAAGTCTGTGTCAAAACGCCCATTGGCTTTAATGGAGCTAGGATTTCACTTTCCTCTTTTCTCAAACCTCCAGTAACCTTGCTGGCAGTGTGTTTCTGAAGCTGGAGGATACTTGGGTGACATTTAAGCATTTTCCCCCCTCCCCTTTTTCTTTTCTTACTCTAGGAGCAGCTACCTGATTTATATAGCCATTTCTCAGACTTGAACCTGGAAGCTCATATGTATGCCTCCCAGTGGTTTCTCACCCTCTTTACTGCCAAGTTCCCACTCTGCATGGTCTTCCACATCATTGATTTACTACTCTGTGAGGTAAAATGACACTGTCCTTGAATAAGAAAAAATGCTTTTTCTCCAAAAAATGTTGTTAATTTTCCTTTTTTACCTCATTTTGTTGGAAGATTTAGTCATTTGTTGCTCAGTTTCTATCAGATTAATGAATGAATGAATGCTGAATGTGTTAAACTGAAGATGCTAGCAAGGCACCTTACTCTTTATAAATGTAGTTTTGCACTAGCTGCAAGTGATTCATTTTTTCAGGATGGACTTTTAAATAAGTGTAAGTTCAGTTAGTTAACCATTTAATTTTTTTAATGGATAGTTCATCCAAGTTTAATAAATCTGGCTTCTGGCAACCAACCAGTTGCTCAGATAAGACTGCTGTGGTAGAACTTTACTTTGTTTCCCCAGATCAGAGCATCCAAAGACTGGGTGAATATTACTTGTTGTTTCTGATAGCCTGGTATTTCACAGATAGTGGAGAATTACCAGACAGTTCTGGTACGTTAAACTCTTAGGTCTGACGGTTAGAAAATAATCAAGCACTGCCTTTCTCCAGAGAATAGAGTTGCAGTTCTTGGGGCATGTCTACACTATAAACTTAAGTCAACCTATGTTAGATCAGCTTACAGCCACTGCAGTAATTACTGCGGTGGTTCATGTCCACATAGTGGTTCTTCTGTTGATGGTACACATCCTCACCAGGTGCACTTCCACCTACTTAAGAAAGGCAGTGGCGGGGGCTGACAGCAAGGGCGCTCAGCACCGCATGCATCTCCCCACTGGTAGTCCCCACTGGTAGTCCACCAGGAGCTTGGCAGCCCCTCCCTACTGGGAACAAGGCAGACATACCTGGCTTCTCAGCTCCCCACTGGGAATGGGGAGGTTGCACCAGGCTTCTCAGCTCCCCTCCAGGAGCCTGACTGCCCCACTAGGCTCTTATGTATCAGAGGGGTAGCCGTGTTAGTCTGGATCTGTAAAAGCAGCAAAGAATCCTGTGGCACCTTATAGACTAACAGACATATTGGAGCATGAGCTTTCATGAGTGAATACCCACTTCGTCAGATGCTCTTGGTTCACTGCTGGGAGCATGGCAGCAAACCACATTCCAGGCGCTGAGCTCCCAGCCAGGGGCCACTGGTGCAGCTGTGCTCCCAGTGGGGAGCGGGGAGCTGAGAGTCCAGGGGTCAGGGTCGGGGACAGCTGAGCTCCCAGTGGGGAGGTCTATGCCTGGTGTCCGGTCAGTGGGAGTGTGGAGCAGAGACCAGGGAGCAGGCTGGCTGGGGAGCTGGCTTTTTTGTCAATTTCACAGCTTCAGCAGACATGGGGTAAAGATTATTTTATTTACTTTTCATGATCACAGTGTGTTCCAGTTTGGGCTCAAACCATTTAGTCTTCTTTCTCTAACAATTTCTAGTTGTGTTAGTAAAACAAACAAAGGAGAAGAGAACATCAGTGCCACCCATTTCACTTGCATGCATGCTATTCCTTACAGAGTAAATCATACATTGAGTTCAGCATTTTGATCTCTTTGGAATTAAGTTAGCAAGTTTATTTTCAAAACAGAATTGTGTCTGCGAGTGCGATCAGTCTCTGTCAATCTAATGTATCCCTACATTCTCTTTCTTGAAGAGAAAGTCATGTCTGTTCACTCCATTCTCTTTCAGACACAGTTATTGTAAGAAACAGTGCAGACAAAAATCGACAGCTTAGCAGAGCAGTGATTGCCCATCTGACAGTAGAACTACACTTCACCCTTTATTGTATTAACCCCAATAAGAAAGTACAAATGCTGAAGAAAATGTAGATTTTTTTTAAACTCAGCTCTAGAAACATTGAAATAAAGATGTCATATCTGGTAGCCTCTGTCTCATCTTGTTTGGTGAAAACACACAAAAAAACATGAAAACCTTTTTTTCCTTTTGGGAGTATAAGTAAAGCTGTGTAAGAGTTAAAATTGGAATCTGCTAGAAAAAGTAACCTAGCATTTGAGGAAAGAAAACCCTTTAACATTACAGGGGCCTAATTTATGATGGCTAAACAATAATCAGAAATATTAAAGAAATGAAGGGCTAGTAGGAAGTCGTGTAGAAATCTCAAGCCCCGACAGGAAAATGTCTCAGGGTATGTCTACACTACAAAATTAGGTCAATTTTATAGAAGTCTATTTTTAGAAATCGATTTTATACAGTTGATTGTGTATGTCCCCACTAAGTGTATTAAGTTGGCGGAGTGTGTCCTCACTACCGTGGCTAGCATCAATTCACGGAGCAGTGCACTGGGAGAAGCTATCCCGCAGTTCCCACAGTCTCTGCCGCCCATTGGAATTCTGGGTTAAGTTCCCAATGACTGATGGGGCAAAACCGTTGTCACGGGTGGTTTTGGGTACATGTCGTCAGTCTCCCCTCCTTTCCTCCCTCTGCGAAACCAACTGCAGACAATCATTTTGCGCCTTTTTTCCTGGGTTACCTGTGCAGACGCCATAGCACGGCAAGCATGGAGCCTATTCAGCTCATTGCTGCTGTTGCAAGCATTGTAAACACCTCGTACATTATACTGCAGTATGTGCAGAACCTGGCTAAGAGACAGCAGCATGAGGATGATTGTGAGGAGGACATGGACACAGACATTCCTGAAATCATGGGATGTGGCAATTGGGACAGCATGGCAGCAGTGGGGTTGGTTGATACGGTGGAATGCCAATTCTGGGCCTGGCAGACAAGCACAAACTGGTGGGACCGCATAGAGTTGCAGGTATGGGATGATTCCCAGTGGCTGCGAAACTTCTGTATGCATAAGACCACTTTCCTGGAACTCTGTGATTTGCTTTCCCCTACCCTGAAGCGCAGGAGTACCAAGATGAGAGCTGCCCTGAAAGTTGAGAAGTGAGTGGCAGTAGCCCTGTGAAAGCTTGCAATGCCTGATGGCTACTGGTTTGTCAGGAATCAATTTGGAGTGACCAAATCTAATGTGAATCAAGTAGCCAATTCAATCACTGATGTTCTGCTATTAAGGGTAGTGGCTCTGGGAAATGTGCAGGTCATAGTGGTTGGCTTTGCTGCAATGGGTTTCCCTAACTGTGGTGGGGCCACAGATGTAATGCACATCGCTATCTTGGGACCGGACCACCTTGGCAGCCAGTACATAAACCGCCAGGGGTACTTCTCAATGGTGCTGCAAGCACTGGTGGATCACAAGAGATGTTTCACCGACATCAATGTGGGATGCCCAGGAAAGGTGCACAATGCTCGCATCTTTAGGAACTCTGGGCTGTTTGAGCAGCTGCAAGAAGGGACTTACTTTCCGGACCAGAAAATTACTGTTGGAGATGTTGAAATGCCAATAGTTATCCTTGGAGACCCAGCTACTCCTTGCTCCCATGGCTCATGAAGCCAGACACAGGCAGCCTGGACAGTAGTAAGGAGCAGTTCAACTGTAGGCTGAGCAAGTGCAGAATGATGGTAGAATGTGCCTTCAGAATTTAAAAGCTCGCTGGTGTTGTTTGTTGACTAGGTTAGACCTCAGCGCAACCAATATTCCCATTGTTATTACTGCTTGCTGTGTGCTCCATAATATCTGTGAGAGCAAGGGGGAGACGTTTATGGTGGGGTGGGAGGTTGAGGCAAATTTCCTGGCTGCCAATTTTGAACAGCCAGACACCAGGGCAATTAGAAGCACAGGTAGGTGCACTGTGCATCAGAGAGGCTTTGAAAACCAGTTTCATGACTGGCCAGTCTACGGTGTGACAGTTGTGTCTGTTTCTCTTTGATGCAAACCTGCCCCCTTTTGTTGATTTTAATTCCCTGTAAGCCAACCACCCTTTCCTCTTTATCACAGCTGGCAAAGGAAATAGAGTCACTATTGTTTTGAAACCATGCATTCTTTCTTTATTAATTGGAAAAAAAGGGAGATAATTGATAAGGTAGCCCGGGTGAGGAGGAGGGAAGGACAAGGCCACATTGCTTGTTGTAGCCACACTACAAATCAAAACTGTTTGAATGACAGCCTTCTGTTGCTTGGGCCATCCTCGAGAGTGGAGTGGCTGGGTGCCCGGAGCCTCCCCCACGTTCCTGGGCATCTGGGTGAGGAGGATATGGAACTTGGGGAGGAGGGCAGTTGCAGCAGTCTCTGCTCTTGTTGGCTTTCCTGCAGCTCCACCAGACACCTGAGCATGTCTGTTTGCTCCCCCATTAGCTTCAGCATTGCATCCTGCCTCTTCTCATTATGCTCACTTAACGCTTTCCTGGACTCTGTCACTGAATGCCCCCATGCATTCAACTGTGCCCTGTCAGTGCGGGAGGACTGCATGAGCTCGGAAAACAGGTAATTGCGATTGCGTTTTTTTCACCTTCTAATCTACAATAACCTCAGGGATGGAGAGTATAAGGGGAGCATAGAAACATTTGCACCTGCGGGGGGATAAAAAAGGAGAGTAAAATCTAAGATGATACATTTCTGAGAACAAAAGGGAGACTTTCACAGTGAATCAAGCAATTCGCAGCAGACAGCGCATGTGCTTTAGGTACAAGGTCACATTTTGCCTTTTATATTGAGTGTCTTCCTGTATGGTGACACATCACACACGGCTGGGGAACAGAATTCAGTTTCTCGGCAGCCATGGTAAACCAAAGGGTATGCGGGTTTGGCTTCTAACGCCTTCATAACATCTGGGAATGTTTTCAAACTGCAGCACCCTCCTTTCCCATAGCAAGCATTGCTGGTTGGTTTGCCATTTAAAAGGAGGGGCTGTGACTTTTGGGTGGATGTGAGGCACACACCTTCCCCCACCCCTCCACGTGGCTATTTCAGATGATCCCTTCACCCCTCCCCACACAGCGTGGCTATTCTCAGGGACGATCTCTTTTAGCCAAGTGCAAACAGCTCAGTATGAATGGGGTCCTTTTACTGTTCCTTTACAAAAATTCACCTGTTTCAACCAGGTGACCATGAATGATATCACTCTCCTGAGGCTAACACAGAAAGATATAGACCGAATGTTGCTTGAATACGACCAAAACCCAGGACCATTTGCTGCCATGCATTGTGCTGCATTGATCCCAGACTACTTACTACTGGCTTGATGTGGTAAAGTGTTCTGTCATGGAGGATGAAATAAGGCAGCCCTCCCCCGAAACCTTCGGCAAAGGCTTTCAAAGTACCTCCAGGGGAGCTTCATGGAGGCATCCCTGGAGGATTCCTGCTCCATCCCCAGACATGTTAACAGACTTTTCCAGTAGCTGTACTGGCTGGAATGCATCCCAAGTCTTCAGGGCAAATCAGACATGGAACACTATTGCTTTTAAACCCTATACTGTAGTTACAAATGTGCACTCACCAGAGGTGCCTTTTTTGCCTTCAGGGTCGGGGGTACCCCCCTTGGGAGGGTATTGGCTCCAGGGTGATGAAAAGGTCCTGGCTGCCGGGGAGAATGGATTCAACGCTTGCCTCCTGCTCCTCCTCGTCCAAAAAATCCTCCTTGTGTGAGACTCCACCCTTGCAGGTGTCCACGGACAGTGGTGGGGTAGTGGTAGCCCCCTCCCCCAACCAAATGCCATGCAGCTGATCACAGAAGCAGCATGTATGGGTCTCTGACCCAGAGCAACCGTTTGCCTCCTTTGTCTTTTGGTAGGCTTTTCTGAGCTCCTTGGCTTTCACACGGCACTGCTGTGTGTCCCTATTGTAGGCTCTGCCCATCATGCCCTCTGCGATTTTGGCATATATATCAGCATTTCTTCTTTTTGATTGGAGTTCTGCCTGCACAGATTCTTCTCCCTATACAGCAGTCAGATCCAGTGTCTCCCGTTCGCTCCATTCTGGAACTCATTTGCGATTCTGGGGGGACTGCATGGTCATCTGTGCTGCTGAGCTCGCCACGCTGACCAAATAGGAAATGAAATTCAAAAGTTCCTGGGGCTTTTCCTGTGTAGCTTGCTGGTGCATCGGAGTTGAAAGTGCTGTCCAGAGCGGTCACACTGGAGCATCTGAGATAGCTCCCGGAGACCAATAACGTCAGTTTGTGTCTGCACTACCCAAATTCGACCCAGCAAGGTTCATTTTAGCATTACTCCCCTCGTCGGGGAAGAGTACAGAAGTCAATTTTAAGAGCCCTTTAAGTTGACAGAAAGGGTTTACTTGTGTATACGCATTCGTTATAAAATCCTCCTAACGTGGCTAAATTCGACCTAACCCTGTAGTGCAGACCAGGGCTCAGACAGAAAACCAAGCAACAGTACAGAGCAGCCAGAAAATAACTCTGACGTCCAGAAAGAACCCAGCCTAAAAATACCTGGGCTCCTGAGAATTTCTTGGAGGAGATAATGGTCAAAAATAGTATTAGGGTTGGCCTGTGGTTAAATCAAAAATGTGTCTGGCCCTCAACAGAGAAGGAAAATAAAACCTACGGGCATATGGAGCTTGAAAGAAAAGACAAGAAATAGGCCTTTAATTTAGGATTCCAGTCATATTGTAAAGCTATGTCGCCAAGCAGCCTCCAAGAAGAGCTATGCAGCATAGCATTGTCTGCATTAAATAGCTCTTTCCTTTATTTCTCAGCATATCTGTAATTCCAGCAACTGGAAGGAAAAAACTAGGTGCAGCATTTAACAATGGAAAATGTCCGTCTAAAAAAACCCTTTGAAGTGAGCTGTGTTGTGGCTTTTTTTATGGGTTTCCAGCCTTTTCGTTAACTTGTCTTTATCATAAATACAGATGAATTTCGAATAGCTTTTAACTTCCTTCCTGGCTGTGCTTTCTCTGTGTGTCTATCTTGCCTGTAGTTGACAAAATATTTACATCCGAAGTAACTCTTTCATGCAGGAAAAAACGTCTGAAGAAAGAAAAATGGGTAACAAAATGCTTATAGATGGTCAGAGCTAGTCATTGGCAATGATATTCTCTGGTCCCCATGAAAATGATGCTAATTATGGTGCTAATTGATTAACACTTTGTGCCAGACAGGGATAATTTCAGATGGGGTTTATCAATTTTGATTTTGTCTGTGCTGGGAGAGGGAAGAACATTGATAATTCAAAGGGGTATTTTAAATCCTCATTCCAGAAAGGAAAAGCATTTTTTGGTGACTGCAGCATTTTATAACGAGCAAGTATGCTGCTTTCCACTGAAAGTCTCATGGAAGAGGTCACTAACGAACCTTAATATGTGGGGAAAATAAGAATTTTGGGGGATGGAGGATAGGAAAGAGGAGAAACTAAATGGCAAACCAGTAATATAGTGATAAATAATTAACTGCTGTTCAGGATATCTTTTTCTAGCATTGTAGTGGTGTTTGTGCCTCTACAGCAAAGGTCTTTTAATTTTTTCCTTATATATAGCTTGATGGAGATAATATCTTCCTTGTTAAAATTCATAACAGTCTGGAACTTGCTGTGCAAGGTCACAATGAATGTTGGGAGAATGTCAAATGGTTAGCTTTGAATGTGCGTTCAAAGGCTCAGATGTGTACCCAAACCACTGCCTTTTTTGAGCATCCTCTCCCCCATCATCCTCCCTCTCACCTCCAGTCATCAGCTTTCCCTCTACCTATCTCCTAACCATTAAAGATGTGATGTAGGCCTAGGGTGCTCCATATTTCCAATGTCACTGCACTAATGCCTCCTAGGAATTCCTCATTATTTGTTACCTCGATGTCAAAGCCCTGTCTGGAATAGGGAGGATTTTACGGCTTGAGGGACTTGAGCAGAGGCTATTGTTGCTAGAGAGGATTAGGGTTGGGGTATGTTTGTCACTGTTGCTGATTATTTATTTATTTAGATTTTAACAATAGTAAGAAATAAGCCATGCAAAATGCTCTAGGCACTCTGAATAATTAATCTTACAACAACATAGCAGAATTAAAAAATCACTTATGGGTTGCAAATGTAGTCCATCAGTAGAATTAAACAATCAGAAATCATAACAGAGTAACAGGAACATATCCTCATACAAGAACAACAGGCTATAATGCTCAGGCATAAAGAAACATATCCATATCCTAAACCTTTCCCACAAACCCTGTGAAGTAAATGGCTTTTGAGCTTAACCAGAACATCATCAAGTTGGGGCTCTCTGGACCCAGGGCCAGCACTTCCATTTAGGTGACCGCACTAGGATTTGGGAGGGCGGCATTTTGCGGCCCTCGGTGGCAATTTGACGGCGGGGGGTCCTTCCGCGCTCCAGGTCTTCGGCGGCAATTCTGCGGCGGGTCCTTTACTCGCTCCGGGACCTGCCGCTGAAGTGCCCTGAAGACCAGGAGCACAGAAGGATCCCCCCGCCGCCGAATTGCTGCCGACCGGGAGCGCGGAAGGACCACCGCCTAGGCGCCAAAAACCCTGGCGCTGCTCCTGTCTGGACCAGTCTGCAGGATATTGATAGTTGGAAGGTGAGCAGCAGAGAATTAAATCTAGGTTAAATTAAATCCAGATTTAAGGAGTGTGGAGTTCTACTTAGTGGAAGAGAGTCTTAGGAGAACTAAAAGTTTCCCCCATCTAATAGATTTCCATATAACATTTTTAAATAGTTTACTTTTGGGTAGATCATCCCAACCCCAAACGAGAAATGCTCTCCTTTCAATGCAGTTCTCATAAAAGTAAATAACAGGATCACCCTTTATTATCGACAATCCTTGAGACTCACATTCCTCAATCTCATTTTATCTCCAGTAACCTGATTCTTCACTTGCTACATTGCTTGCCTTCTTTAAACATTTACTCAAATTGGCTTATCCCAACACTTTCTTCCCTATTGTTTGCATTTTAAAGTCAAACTTGCCATCCCTCGTTCACTGTGGAGATCCCAGGAGAACTGGTACTTCTTCCTTTTTAAAAAATGTTGTTACATTTTCTGTGTAGGTCTTTCTTATTGTGATGTACATAAATTGGCTTAGAAATACTAAATATCATATTTAATAGATCAGGGATCTCTTATCTTACTCTTTTGTTTCTATTTGACAAGTTGCTTTCTTATGAGTGATCTTTCTTAGTACCTTGTGCCACATACTCAGTTCTTTACAACAGTGA
The DNA here is from genome assembly GCF_003597395.2 of Chelonoidis abingdonii. Taxonomy (NCBI): domain Eukaryota; kingdom Metazoa; phylum Chordata; order Testudines; family Testudinidae; genus Chelonoidis; species Chelonoidis abingdonii. Next base: position 61,463,315 of record NC_133775.1, on the reverse strand, counting down.
AGTCTTGGTCCATGTATGTATGTATAATAGATATTTAGATAATTGTATTGGCTCTCAGGTGAATTAACATTTTACATATTTTTCATAAATATGCATTTTAAAAAAATGTGTTTACACAAGTCTAACTACCTATTAGAGAGCACAAAAAAAAATATTCCTGATAGGTAAATTAGATGCCTTTTACAACCTTTCATGACATTTTCTGTTAAAGGAAAATGTTCAGTACAAGGAGTCATGATACAAGCAGTATTGTCAAAAGCCAGGAAGTTCAATGCTAAAGCTGTTACTCCATTATAACTTTGAATTTCCTGGTGCTTGTTGGTTTCTGTCACAACTTTAATAATAACTTGAAATCTTATGTTCAGTTTTTTCATTACAGAAGGCCATTTTTGTGCAAAACTTTGAGGATTTTGAAGTGCATACGCATAACATTTCTCTCCTTCTAAAGGGTATACATTAAATTTTAGCACACACCTGGTGGGCCTTGGTGCATGTTCGGTAGTATCAGTCATACCGGAAAGCGACAGTTGTCACAAAAATGGTCTGGATTTCGAGCTGCCATTTTGGAATCAACATTTTTGAGGGCTGAGTAGAAATGAGTTACTGGGAATTCAATCTGTTATTTGTAAATTATGTGTATTGTAATTATAGTATTCAGAGACTGGAAAATATGAGTCACAGAGAGTTGAAACTAACTTTTGCAAGGTCACACAGCAACATAATGGTAGAGCTGGGAATAGAACAGATCTTGTGACTCCTTGTCCTGTATTTTAACCCTGGACCATTCTCCTTCCATAAATATTCAGCCCAGAATTTGTGTAAAATAATGTTCATAATCAGCTTTGGTAGATTTGTATAAAATAATTGACTGATAGATTTGATTGTAAATAAATCTTAGAAAATGTTATTTAAATCTAGTGAGTGGGCATGAATTCAGAGTTAAATTATGGAGCTATATTGTATAGCTATGGTTCTTGGGAAGCACTAGGTTTCATAATGAAATAATTAAAGTCTCATAGGGATTATACACATGGGCATGGAAGGTTTGATTTTTCCAGTGCAGTGTCTTGCTGGGAATGTAGGTGCTGGGAAACACTAAGCAGAATGATATAGCTCAGACCATAAGACTGGTCGACTCTGCACATTAGTTCTGATTCTAGTACTGGAAGTCATAATAGCCTGTTATTTTTTATCTATTGTTTTCAAACTCTGCTGTGATTCCATCAACAAAGCCAAGTTGAAAAAGACCAGATTAATATTGTAACCTGTTAAACTTCCTCAGGAATTGGATCCGGAACAAATCCACTTCCTCCCCAAATTTACAATGGGGTAAAATGTGAATTTAAAACAATAGTGTACAGTATTTTATCTTAGCAAGGTTCTGTTGACAAAAATGCTGGAACTTTTCAGAATTAGCTATATTGTCTATCAAAGCTGTAATTAAGCATCTGTCAGCATTTCCATTATACATGTTTACTAAAGCTTATTAAATGGTAGCGAGAGTTCTGTAAAAATAAACCTTATTTTAGAGCTGTAACAGTTTAGATTTAAAAACTAGCTTTAGATCACAATTCTATGCAGAAAGTTTCAGCATGGAAATATACCATTGCAACAGTTGCACAGATGTGTTGGATTCTGTTTTCCTTCACTCCTGTAAGTCAAAAACAACTTTATTTGCTTTAAATAGAAAGGGTACAGATCAGCGGTCCCCAAGCTGTGGGGTGCGCCAAGGAACATTCAGGGGGCACAGTGGGGCCTGGGCCCATCCCTATGGGGCGCAGGGAGGGAGCACTACCCAGCCCCACTCTGCCTCCAGCTTGCTCATGGCCCTGCCCCGGCCCCAGCCTCAGCCCTGCTCCTAGCTGCAGTCCTGGCCTTGGCTCCTGACAACAGCTCCAGCCCTGCTCCCGTCCATGGCTCTTGGGAGGGGGTGGGGAGGAGGACTTGGACAGTTTCCATTACAGGTAAGGGGCAGACGTGACAGAAAAAGTCGGGAGACCATTGGTATAGATGATTGGACTTTAGGCTAAATGCCCTTGACACTTTTTTTTTCTCTTCAGTCCTTCTTCCACATCTCTCAGACCCTATGGAGGCATTTTCTTTTCTTGTGTCAACCATCCTCATAGCATCTAGTGATAACTGGGTGGGATTTTCTTCTGAGCCCATTAACATTAGTCCTTAATAGACCTAAGAGTTTATTCCAGGGTGGGCTGGGTGGGTTATCAGCAGCACTCATGCTTAGGGAACTAAAGGGTAGGATTTGAACCTGTATGTCCAATATGGTACTCTAGATCCACTAGACCCACTATTTATTAGTTTGAACGAAAAGAGTAAAAGAATTAGTTATTTCACTTTCAGAACAGGTGACATGAATTGTTAGTCCATTTGCTAGTTGACAGGATTCCATATCACATCCCTTCCGTTACCACAGGCATTAATTGATATTGCTCTTTGCAGTCTCACAGGATTAAGTATTGAATAGGCCTGGTATCTGTAATGTGGCTAATAGAGGGCTTTCATCTAAAAGGTTGTCAATCCATCAGTTTTGCTCAGTGTTAAAAGATCATTGAAGATTACAAATTCCTTAAAAAAAACAAAAAGAGTCACTACAGCTGTGTAATATGTCTTAAAATATTAAAATGCTAGGACTTTGTATCAGGACTACATACCTGATACATAAAAAGGTGGGTGTTTATATACATATATTTATATAGAGATATTTATATTGTCAATTTTGAGATTAGAATTATACAGCCAGTGGTTTTCATTCATGCTCCGCCTTCCCCCAATTAAGGTAGTAGAGTTAAGTCAAGTTTGCTATCTCTGAATTTTCTTGCTTTCTTGGGTTAACATAGACACTTGGACCTATTTTAAACATAACTGTAGTTATGGTTACTGCTTTGCCCCATGGACTGGGGGAGAAGTTTTCCAGTACTGGAACAGAAATAAATGTAAACAATTCAGCAATTGGTGTAGTATATGGCTTAATGAACCTTTAAAGTTTTTGTTTTAAATGGTTTAGATTAGAATCATAAAAGGCTTAAAACTAGTTTCAAGCTAATGCTCACAAAAACAGAGGAAGACTAAACTGCCTGAGTGAATGAATATAAAACTTTAGCCACACCCAGTACCAGTCTCTTTCATGGCCACTGGATCATCATAAAACAGACCATAATTACCCACCTCTAAAGCTGTATAGAAAAAAAACCCAAAGCTTGGTTCTAAGAAAGGACTACTTAATGGAGGACACCCAGGAGGTCATGAGGTGACCACAAGAAGACCCAAGATTCGACAAAACCACTTTTGTTGTCATCCAACTAGCCCTATGTACATCTGTAATTTAGGTACTTTTAATTCATAGATGCAGTTTATTTATCCCAAAGGTAATGTGCAGTTTCAGGACAACGCTGATGACAAAATGTGAGCAAAGTGAGAACTGTTACAGACCAATCGTAACTCAGGATAACTTATGTGAGCAGAAGTTGCCCTCTTCGTCTTGTTGATTTTATGAGTTGGAGCAGATGAAAGGGAGAAGGGCTGGGAGTAAATTGCTTTGGCTGCTTTTTTTTTTTTTTAATATTCCTTTTTTTGAAGATGTGTGTCTTGGGGTAGGTATGGGGCATCAGGTTGTGGGGGCGATGAAAACAGATTTAGCGGCCCAAGTGGCCTCACCTCCAGTATTGCCACAGCTGTCCTGGTTCCCGGGACAGCACGACCCCATGGCCAGAGTCAATGCAGCCATCCTTCTGTGCAGGGCAGCGCGGCCCAATGGCCAGAGTCAATATAGCAGCTCTGTAGATCAGAGCAGTATGGCCAATGGCTTAGGTCAGTAGGGCAGTCCTTCTATGCCATTTACCCCTCCGGGTGCTGTCTGCCTCACTGTAGGAGCCTGCAACACGTCTGCTGTCATGGGAGACTGAGAAACATTTCCCTTATTATTTTTTTAAGTAGTATATTTTTACGTTTAGTCTCTTTCTTTTTAATTATTAATTTAAACCTAAAGATTAAACTGAGATTTACATTAATTCTCAAGAGTCTGGTCATTGCTACAGTAGAATTTCCTGATTTGGTGAAGCTCAAGAAAAACACATTCGGGGCCTCTTGCTAACATACATAAAGAGTATACATATTTTTTTTATAATGTGCTGAATGCACCCCATAGTTTGAATGACATTGAGCACACATTTCTGATCTTAGTTTACTACTTAACTTTGTTTTGTAGTTCATTAATAAAAATCCTCTACATGTTTTCTAAGACTATTGCTTTGGCCAGAGTTTAAGGCCTCATGTACACTATAAAGTGTTCATCAGAACAGCTATACTATTATAAATATACCAGCAAGCCCTTCTACAGGAGAGACAGATTAAAGAGTTCTTTGCTGGTTTAGCTTTATACTAGTTCTCCCCCCCCTCCCCAAAAAAATAAGCTATACAAGCAAAAATATTTTTGATGGTATAATTGTGTCTACACTTGTCTTTTGCTGGGCATATCTATGTTGGTTAGGAAAGTGATTTCCCCTCCCACCCCAGCTCCTAATTGAGATAGGTATGCTGGCAAAACTTCTAAGTGTAGCCCAGGCCAGGCCTAAGAAAAAAGTTGCCATTGAGGTGTGAGCACCCTATTTAACTTGCTTCACTCTTCCCTTCTCTGGCTGTGAGTTTTATTAGTTTATCCTGTATTAAACTTACTTGCTCTGTGATCATTTGACATTCATTAGACAGGTATTCTTCCACTAAAAGGAACTATTCAGAAGTCGAATAATTCCCAAGTACAAGAAAGTAGTTGGTGAGAATGTCTTTAAGTTACTGAGCATGCCTGTTAAATTCCCACTGAATTATGTACGGTAGGAGTGCTGGTAATACTTGGAATAAGGGTCTTATACAGATTCCATTGAAACCAATTCCTAATTTGCCAGAATCAGGCCTTTATAGAGGCATATAGAGCCTTTATAGAGCATTATAAAAATGTAGTGCCTTTCAAATATATCCGTCTGTGGCCAGACCCAGATTAGACCCTGAGAGCAGAAGAGCATTCGTTGTTCTTTGGTGGATACTCTATTGTTACTAACATATATATATATACTGGATACGGGTACAGGTTCAGGAGTGGAACTACCATCAGCCACCTCCTCTACATGGATGACATCAAGCTGTATGCTAAGAATGAACGAGACATCGACTCGCTAATAATCCACTGACGTGGATCTACAGTGAGGATATCGGGACTGTCATTCGGACTGGAGAAGTGTGGTCCGGATGGTAGTGAAGAGAGGAAGGTAGTCAAGAATGATGGGTGGAACTACCAGCGGGCCACATAGCAGACATACAGACAGCTACAGTACCTTGGCATCCCGCAGTCACAGGAAACCACGATGAGAAGCAAGGAAGACAGCAACATCCAAGTATACCAAAGGATAAGACAGGTCCTGAAGAGCCAGCTCAGTGGGAAGAACAAGATCCACGCCATCAACGGATACGCCCTGCCGCGTCATCAGATACCCTGCCGGTATAGTGAGCTGGCCAAAGGAGGACATGGAGGCTGCCGATCGTGAAAACCCGAAGCTCCTCACAATGCACGGAGGTTTCCACCCCAAGTCCACACCCAGAGACTGTATACCAGCCGGAAAGATGCGGGCGGGGCTTGGTGAGCGTCAAGGCCACTATCCTGGAGAAACCCGGAACACATCCAGGAGTACATCAGTAAGATGGCCCCAAAGATGAGCTGCTGAGAGAATGCCTGAGAGCAGCAGCAGACATGGGAGGAAGACCAAGCAGAAGAAGTGCCATGGCAAGACAAGACCCTGCATGGGATGTACCATCGACAGATAGCTGAGGTGGCTGACATTGGAAATCCTACCAGTGGCTGGAAGGGCTGGACTAAAAGACAGCACTGAGGCACTGATCATAGCAGCACAGAACAGGCACTGAGCACCAGATCCATTGAAGCAGGGGTCTACCACACTAGAGAGGACCCAAGGTGCAGACTGTGCAGAGAGGCCTCAGAGACAGTCCAACACATAGTGGCAGGATGTAAGATGCAGGCAGGAACAGCATACACTGAACGGCACAACCAAGTGGCTGGCATTGTGTACAGGAACATCTGCACAGCGTATGGGCTAGACCCTCCCAAGACCAGATGGGAGATTCCGCAGAAGGTTGTGGAGAATAGCAGGGCTAAGATTCTGTGGAACTTCCAGATCCAGACGGACAGGCAGGTACTGGCCAATCAACCAGACATCGTGGTAATAGACAAGGACCAGAAGACAGCGGTGGTGATAGATATAGCAGTGCCAAGTGACAGCAACATCAGAAGAAGGAATATGAGAAGCTGGAGAAGTACCAGGCCTGAAAGAGGAACTAGAAAGGATGTGGAAAGTGAAGGCCAAAGTGGTCCCAGTGGTGGTAGGAGCCCTCGGGGCTGTGACTCCTAAGCTGGGTGAGTGGCTCCAACAGATCCCAGGAAACAACATCAGAGCTCTCGTCCAGAAGAGTGCAGTGCTAGGAACAGCTAAGATACTGCGCAGAACCCTCAAACTCCCAGGCCTCTGGTAGAGGACCCGAGGTTGAGGAAGACACATACCACCCATAGGGGTGAGAGGGGAATTTTTTTTTTTTTATATATATATTTTTTTTCCTCTTTATTTTTGAAGAGCACTGTACAGGTTTTCCTTTATTTTCTTCAGCACCCAGCTGTAAACCATGTAGTGCATTATCACAACATGCTTTTGACCAGGGGCGACTCTAGCTTTTTTGCCGCCTCAAGCATGGCAGGCAGGCTTCCTTCGGCGGCTTGCCTGTGGGAGGTCTGCCGGTCCCGCGGATTCAACATACCCACCACCGAATCTGTGGAACCGGCGGACCTCCCTCAGACAAGCTGTTGAAGGCTGCCTGACTGCTGCCCTCGCAGGGACCAGCAGGGAGCCCCCTGCAGCTTGCTGCCCCAGGCATGCGCTTGGAGCGCTGGTGCCTGGAGCCGCCGCTGCTTTTGACCTCTGTCTCCATAATTTTACTTGAAGCGCTTTTGAGCCACTTTCTAGCTAGTCTCCCTATGGACAATTTTTCTAGGAGTCAGTACATTTCTATTATTCCTACCTAACATGTACTGCCATCTGCTGCTTGTGGATAGGAGCAGATTCTAGCCATTCCAGGCAGTACATAAAGCAAAACCACAATTTCAAAAAGAACCTAAGTAAATATTACAAATGGAGAAATGACATTATATTAACCATTGTTGTATGCACTGTTGTTGTAGCCATGTTGGTCCCCGGATATTAGAGAGAGAAGGTGGGTGAGGTAATATCTTTTACTGGACCAAATTTTATTGGTGAGAGAGACGAGGTTACACAGAGCTCTTCTTCAGGTCTGGGAAACTAACTCTGAGTTATACCCTGAGTTAGTTTCCCAGACCTGAAAAAGAGCTCTGTGTAAGCTCGAAAACTTCTCTCTCTCCACTACAGAAATTGGTCCAATAAAATACATTACCTCACCTACCTTGTCTCTTTTATATTAACCAGTCCAACAAGATCAGCTGCTTTTTTTTTTTCTTGGGAGGATGATGCTATATTTCTTAATCTGAATATGGGGAAATACTGCCAGCCTCTCAGATACCAGGGTGGGCACCTAGTTTACGACATCCTTTACCTTGAAACTTGAGATTTAGTGGGATGCTTGCATTTCAGCCCTCCTATTTGTAGATCATTGCCTTATACAATCATTTAATTATGTTAACTATTGTTTTGGTTAATTCATATGTAATCAATGTGTGATGAATAGATTTAAGTTGGAGGTATAGGAATAAGTAGGGGTATAAGGCTGACAAGCATTTATGAGTGATTAAGTAAATAAGCAAAGCAAAGTAAGGCCATAATGCAAGGTCTCCAGGCTGAGGCCTGTAAGGTTTTAACTTAGCCATATTAGGCCATGAGAAGGTAACCCAAGAGTACCCGTGAAGTTACAAGATTACTTTAAAATATAAGCCAATAGGTGGTGATTGGAAAAATATGCCACAATGTACCACATGATGCCTGATTGTAACATCTTAGGAAATACTGCAGCAATTACAGGTTACTATGGGGACTTGTTGTTGTAAATGCTAATGATTCTGATAATGTAACCTTTAGGGACTGCGAACCTGTGGCACAAGTTACTATGGTTTAAAATACCATTGCTAATATCAACCCCTCAATAATATAAAGGCACTGAAGGCAGCTGATTGGAAGACCTTTTCTCAACTTTGGAATACATTTGATAATTATATTTTTAATGTCATGTAAAATGCGTCTTGAGGCTATGATGACAGGTATATAAACTGCATTAAAGAGGTAGGAGCAGGTCCTTTGAGTGTGCCAAGTGCATTTGGTATAATTAAAAACTCAACATGCATTGTTCCATGTACCATACTTACAGTCACAGCAGTATCTTCGTGTACTTTGGAACAGAGAAACTATGGTACAGCAATTACTTTTGAAATGGGAAATATACAGATTTTAATGGCATCTGTTGTACTGTCACTCTGAGATCCTTCACATGCAGTGAATATAAATCAAATATAGGCAAGTTAAACTCATTCACTGACTGAATTCATCTGTACCTCTTAAACTCACTATACCAAAACATGTATCCCTCAGTATAATCCGTTAAGTTAAAACCCAGAACGACGAATTGGGGTAATGTTCCACTTACGGGGAAGAAAGAAAACCTGTACTGGGTGCCTGTGGTTTAGTGGATTAGGCATAAATCTGGAATCCTGGGTTCTTTTTCTTACCTTGCAAATAATTCATATATATTTGGACAAGTCACATGTTGGGAAGAACTCACAATTAGGACAACATTTTCAAATGAGCTCAATTCCTAGTTAGTCAACAAAATAACAGGCCACGTTTTCTAAAGAACTAGGAGTTGGGTGCTGAGCTTTTTTTTTTCTTTTTAAATTTGGCAAAAAATGACATAATGGGGGCTGCTGGGAGGCTGAGCACTTTTGAAAATCCATCCCCAGTTGTGCATGTTGAAAATTTGGCCCTTAGGGCATTGTTCTGTTCTGAAAAGTGACTTAATAAATATTGAATCCCTTAATACTGTTTTTACAATCTCAGTTATCTATTAAGCTATCCAATTTATTTGCCTATTTAATCTAGTCAGTTGAATCTAATTTACATTCTTATACTATTTCCATCACTGTGGTATCTGAAAGAAGTACCAATAGAGGAGAACCCTGTTTATCCGATCTTATTGGGACTGGGGCAAAATTGGATTATCAAACATTTGGATAATTAAAGGAATGGGAAAGTGTGAGTCTGCAGTGCCATCTAGTGGCCATAGGGGAGATCCCCACTTCTGGACCTGTGTCTGCTGGTTGTGAGAGCTGGGTAATGGAGGGTTGGATGAACAGGGTTCTACTGTATATTAAAAAATGGACACGAAGTTTTCAGTGTTTTCCTTTCTTTTTCTCCTTACTATAGGTACTGCATTTTTTATGATTATGTTTTTATAATAGGTGATTTTGCTGAGGCTATTGAAAAAGGCTAGGTTGAAGAACTAAGTTATGCCTTCTACTATGAAGACATTGGGGTTTGTGGTCATTTTGATTTCTTTCAGAAGTGAGTTCCATAGCTGAGGAATAGTTACTAAGAAAGCTGTGTCTGTTGCCTGCCCAAGGCTTACACTCTCACAGAATTACAAGTTAAATGTTTTTTTCATCCTGGAATGTGAGAGTCAAGTAGGATTCTTTCTGGCTATCAGAACAGTAACAAATATTTTGCAATTGAAATTTAGCAATTCTGTTAATGATAGATGAGCCAAAATAGAATCCAGCTCTCTCTCCTTGACTTCTCCCTAGCAGCAATAAACAATACTAACAACTTATTTTAGTCAGTAAAGCGAGCAGATCTAACTCTGAATACCCACAAGGAACAAATAGATCTTATGAGTAAGAAGATGCCATTTTTACATAGTCACTTTTCAGAGTTGAATTTAACCTCAGTTATCCCTATTTTACTAATGAGACAACTGAGGCACAGCTGTGATTACCAAGCTATGAGAAGTGGTATGTAAGTGCAAATTACACCTCTACCCCGATCTCACGAACCTGATATAACACTAATTCGGATATAACATGGTAAAGCAGCGCTCTGGTGGGGGTGGGGCCGCGCACTCTGGCGGATCAAAGCAAGTTCAATATAACGCGGGTTTCACCTATAACGCGTTAAGATTTTTTGGCTCCCAAGGACAGCGTTATATCGGGGTAGAGGTGTATTATTATTTATTAAATTAATTCAAAACCAATCCCTGCAAAATGTTCAGCAGGCCTCCATGACTTACAAATTGAAGACTATGCCACAGATCTTTTACTCTACATAGTTATACTCAGCAAAAAGAAGAACTTATTCCTCAGGCCCCGTCATTTGCGTCCCACAAATCATAGCCACCAAACAAACATTCAGCTGGATCCAATCCAAAATTTAAATAGAATTGTAATTCCCTTTTAGAATCTGTAACCCCAATTACCCTTCATGGCACCTTTGAAAAAAGTTCAACTGAACACACAATTACAGAGCAGCTTCAAATTAGCTTCTGATGAATAGCTAAATTCTAAAAACCAGATTAGAAACATTTTAATATCAGAATTTGGAACAGAGTTAGTGACTGGTTCTCTTGATACTATCCATTTTGGCCTGAGATTTTTCAAATGTTATTTAGGAGTGACTCAGACTTCTCTAACACATACCTGATGCATCTGAATATGAGCTGTAGAGAATGTTTTGTCAATATCGCCTTCTTATTTTCTCCTAGAAACCATCCTTATGTAGGAGTAAAACCACATATATTCACCTCCATGCAGTCCCAAATCAGAGACGAATATATTGAATGAATTTCCGTTAAATCTGTTCAGCCAAATTCACCCTCTGGGGTGGTGGGTGGTAGTGTTAAGAGCATTGCTCTGTGACCACAGAGGCATCTGTGTCAGAGTGGTGATGCCTCCTGGGGAGAAGAGGTGCCAGTAGCAACACTACCTTCCCTTCGGACTTCTGCCATGTGAGAACAGATTGAAAATCAGACATGGGTTCCATAAAAGCCCCACAGGCAAATGCTCTTCTGGAGATGTGCTGCATCACTGTATTCTAGGTTACTTGGTCCTGCCTCAGCGCAGGGGGATGGAGTAGTTGACCTCTTGACATCCATTCCAGCCCTATATTTCTATAATTCTATAATTCTGTGCCCACCCACTTCCCAGCTGCACAAGCCAGTTTGGCGCCAGCCTTTTGATCTTCAAAACAAGTTAATTTGAGCTCAAATACTAAATTAAGCAGTGAAATAAAATATAAATAAAGGAGTAACTTAATCCAGCTCATTGGTTCTGTAAAAGAAAGCATATCAGCTTTCCAGGCCAAACAGTTTTTAATCCCATATCTGCTTCTGCCATAGTAGTAGTTGCACTTTCTTCTGCATTTCCAGTTTTGGAGTGAAAAGGTTAAAACCCTGAAATGCACTAAGGAAACATGTTGCATTGTATATTTCTCTCATTCATAATTACCCTAAGTGTTGACATGTAAATTGTGATGATAAATTAATTTTTTTCATTAAAATTTCTTTAGTCCGCAACAGTTTAGTCCATAACAAAAAATCAACATATCCCTAGTATTCACTTAATCTTACCCTCTCATTATATTTGAAAGAGAAATATATGATGTCCCATGAACTGTGACTATTAGGTTACTTTTATACCCAAGGGAAAAAAATATACAGTTCTTTTTCCTATCGGAAGGTCAGCTTCATCAATCCAAGAAACATGATTGCTCTTGTAATGAAATGGTTAATAATTCCTGAGTTCCTTTGTATTTAAAATGGGTTTTAATCACATGTGATTGTAGTTTACTTATGCACTTTAGTGAGTATGTTTTGGTGTTTATGAAGTGGATAGAGAAAATAGTCTCAGAACTTACGTACAGAAGCAGTTTATGATTCACTAAAGGATTCACTTACTTATGTTAGATTAAGTGATATTAATGCTGTGATTTAAAAGTTGAGGATTGTTGAAGATTGCTTAATCCTCTTTTGGGATTCTCCTAGTGTTGTGCTGAGTTTGAAGTGTGTTACTACCATGCAGAGGGAATCTTGACTGAAGGTGATTTTAACTTGCCTCCCTTTGAACTCCTCACCCCTTATTGCCCCCCTACCCCCCCAAAAAGACAGTCCTTCTGTTTAGGGGAACAGAACTGTAAAGTTTTTTTTAAAAGTTTCCATTTAAACTCTCTCATTTCCAGTCTTAACTTCAGTATGCGCACACACACACACATTATTTTCAGCTGAAACTTTACATATTTTACAATTTAGATGAAATTTGGTACATCTGGTTTGCTGGTTAGAATCCAGAATTCCCTGGGAAATCAGTCTTTTGGCATATTTGGAGCTCAAACAAGTCGGTAATGATTTGGTTTTGAAACCTTAAACTAAGGGCCTGATCATACCTTCACATGCAGAGTAGCATAGAGTACTAGCTGGGCACTGTGGTAGTCCCTCCATGGTGTTAGAATCTGAGCTGTGGAGTGGGCAGGGACAGCGGATGAGCTCTCTTCATGCATCATCACCCCACCAGTATTGCTTTACTGGACTAATACTGCATCCCTCTGACTTGTGTGTGCAACTCTGTGGAAGCCACCTGAGAGGTGGGGTGGGGAGGGGAGATTCAAAGCATGGTAGCCAATGAGAAAGTCTGTGGAATCATGGGTCCACTGAAGCCATGGGCCCCCCCGCACAAGACCTTCACAAAGACACCTATGCTTTTTCAGCTAAGCCCCTGAATTCCAGAGGCTTGGGGACTGAACTTCCTGCCTGTACCAGAAGGGTCCCTTTCCTAGTCTTTTTAAGAGAACAATACAGAGGAAGCTCCACAAAGAGAATGTGGCCAAGCTTCTTGCTCCTGCTATGAGTTTTCTTATTTTAGAATTATTTGAGCCTAAATTCTGCCCCAGAGCCTCAGTGAGGATTAATTGGTTTGACTTCTGAGAAGAAAATATTTAAATTGAACCCAATGAACTGGGCAGGATTATGAAGTAGTCAACAATTATGTTCAGCCAACAACAGGAATTTCACACTCTCCCTCGTATCAGCAAGCTCCTCTGTTTGAAATAACTTGCACAGATGGCATTTACCTTGGGTTTTCATCAAACTGAGGGAAACATTTTCTTTATTATTTTACAGAACATCAGTCTTTTACAACAGAACCAAAAATATTAGAAAAATAATCCCCATATTTCATCAGGTATATTGTTTACAATTTATGTTACACTTGTTTCAAGAATACTATTCATTAGCATATATTTTATCAGCATCTCTTCCTAAGAAGCCCATACACCTGTTCAGCAGCCTCCTTGCTTCTGTTTCATTTCCTTATCTCCAGCTGTGCACAAAGCGTCAATGAGCTTTCTTTTCTAAAACTGTTTTTACTCACACTACCTCTGTGACCTTAAAGTTGTACTCTGTGTGAATATGCTGCCCTACAGGAAACTCAGGATAGATTCGGGGGGGGAGGGGGGATCAGTTCCTCCTTTGGAAAAGCCCTTTAGATAGGGCCTTGGGGAGAAGTAAACTCATGAGTTTCCCGTGCCTGAGTCTTACCCAAACTTTTCCATTGCAGGAAGGGCAAGAGTTGCCCATTTTAGAACAGGTTCATTCCCCAAAATCCATGGATCACATACGAGCTGCTAAAGGCACTAGGCCTCTACACAGGCTCACGTGGTTCTCCAGCACTAAGGGGCTTGCAGAGAAGTTGATCTTTCCAGAGACTGTCATGCTGGCTGCTGGGAGGCATGCTATGCAGAGGGCTGTACCCAAGGAGGGGTTGCATGTGATGCCATGGAGTCTGCTGAGATTTTTCTGTCTCTGTGGAGGAAGTGTGGGAGGTCAGTGCACAAAGGGTTAGTTCCAGGCATGAATCCTAGGGGAACAATTCCCACACCCTCTGCTTCAGGGCTCTTGACATAGATGGTCGACTTACAACTACTTGACTGGCTGCAGTCATGGAGCACAGAGCACATCTCAGACTTGGTCTACACTAGGGGGGTGGATTGATCTAAGGTACGCAACTTCAGCTATGTGAACAAGGCTACGTCTACACTACAGGATAATTCCGAATTACATTAAACCGGTTTTATAAAACAGATATTATAAATTCGATTTCACGCGGCCACACTAGCCACAGTAATTCGGTGGTGTGCGTCCATGGTCCTAGGCTAGCGTCGATTTCTGGAGCATTGCATTGTGGGTAGCTATTCCACAGCTATCCCATAGTTCCTGCAGTCTCCCCTGCCCCTTGGAATTCTTGTGGGGAGCGGGCCCGCATCCCGCTGCTATGATAGTCCAGCAGGCAGATGACAGACTCTTTACAGAAAGGGCCGGTGTTTGAAGCTGCCCAGTTGTTTATGTGAAAGCCGGTTACCGCCGTTCTGTAACATCTATGGGAGTGACAGGATCATTCCTGTTCTGTTTTTAGCAGGCGCCCCTGGGCTGGCCTCCGTTCTCAGGCAATGTTGAATATATTGAACATTATCAGCTGGCCGCTCGGGTTATGGCGTTCCGTCCTACTGCCATCTCTGCCAGCGGGGGAGAGGGGATTGGCTTGCCTGCTGCGGTAGCGATTACGGCAGCATTCAGTAGATTTGGGTTGCATTGAAAGAGTCAGTTAAATGGATTTCTGTTCCGTTTTCTTTCACGTTGGTGGGGGACGTAAACTGGGGCTATTCCACTGGGCCGTGACATGTGTGTTTGACTAGGCACTGGAGAGCTCAGCCAAGATGCAAATGGTTTTCGGAGAATGCTGTGGGACTTGGGCTAGCTGGAGTCCTCAGTACCCCTCCTCGATTGGGTCCATTTGGGTCTCTGGCTTTCGCCGTTACGTTCAGCGTCATGTGTAGCCTGGGAGATGTTTTTTTCAAACGCTTTGGCATTATCGTTCTTCGTCCGGAGCTTCCTGATCGAACGAATTTGTCTCTCCATACGCGACCGCATCCAGTAATCTCCGTAGGTCCTGCTGGACCTCTTTTGGATTATGGGATGCATCGCCATCCGTGTGATCAGGCTCCATGCTGGGCAACCGCGGGAAATATCATTCAATTAAGTTCGTGTGGCTTTTCTCTTAACCTGCCAACTGGTTCAGCGGTTAGATTGCTGTCCGCAGGCCGTCGTGGGTGCCTTGTTGGAGCGTTACCCCGGAGGCCATGATTGTCGACTTTTCCGTCACATTTGCTGGCCTCATCTCAGGCCAACATGTTAGATATTGAACAATTATCAAGCATTGGTGCTCGGGTTCATAAGGACCGTTACCAGTCCTACTGCACCATCTGCCACCAGAGAGGGGAGAGGAGCGAATACTGTGCTTCACTGCTGCAGCATAGCGTCTACCAGCAGCATTCAGCCAGACATAGGGTGACATTGGAAAGAAGTCAAGAAATGATTTCTTTCCCTTTTCTTTCACGTGGTGGGTGGGGGAGTAAACTGAGGGCTATTCCTGAACCACGCCGGACATGTGTTTGACCCTACAGGCACTGGGAGCTCAGCCAAGAATGCAAATGGTTTTCGGAGAATGCTGTGGGACTGTGGGCATAGCTGGAGTCCTCAGTACCCCTCCCTCCATTCAGCGTCCATTTGAGTCTCTGGCTTGCCGTTACGCCTTGTGCACGCAGCACTGTGTAGCCTGGAGATTTTTTTCAAACGCTTTGGCATTTCGTCTTCCGTAACGGAGCTCTGATAGAACAGATTGTCTCTCCATACAGCGAGCCAGATCCAGTAATCTCCCGTAAGGTCCATGCTGGACCTCTTTTTGGATTTGGGACTGCATCGCCACCCGTGCGATCAGAGCTCCATGCTGGGCAAACGGGAAATATAATTCAAAAGTTCGTGGGGCTTTTCCTGTTTACCTGCCCACTGCGTCCGAGTTCAGATTGCTGTCCCAGAGCCGTCAGTGGGTGCACTGTTGGAGCGTTACCTCCCCGGAGGCCAATGATGTCGATTCCGTCCACATTAACTAACAGTATTCCGAGGTAATAGTATCGATTTTAGCGTTACTCCTCTCGTTTTGTAGGAGTACAGAAATCGATTTAAAGAACCCTTTAAATCGATTTAAAGAGCACTGTAGTGTGGACGGGTACAGCGTTAAATCGATTTAACGCTGTTAAAATCGATTTAACAGCGTAGTGTGGACCAGGCCCAAGGCAGCTGAAGTCAGCGTACTTAGAGCTGCTTACCAAAGTGTCTTCATTGCAGTAAGTCAACTGCTGATGTTCCCCTCTCAACTCCACCTGCACTTCTCGCTCCGGTGGAGTATCAGAGTCGACAGAAGAGTGCTCAGTAGTCGATTTATTGTGTCTTCACTAGACACGATAAATTTACACCTGCTGGATTGATCGCTCTGGAGGTAAGTGAAGACATGCCCTCAGGAGGGCTGTATGTATAGGAGGTTTTAAGTTACTTTGTTCTCTCCTGATCTTGGGCTGCCTATGTGTTTGACTGATTGCCCAATGTAACTTGGAGCAAAGCCAGGGCTGCTGTCAATTACACTGGCTGTCAGTCGCCCCAAGGGGCTGTTAAAGCAGCTGGGGATCTTCAGGGCACAGGGAGGTCCTCATCATGTCCCTTTTGCTGTCTAGTGGAAGAGAGGTGATATAAGAACTGTTACACTGACCTCAATGACAAGAACATGGTAGATGGAAACAGTATACGTTTAGAGCTGAAGCTGCCAGTGACAGAGAAGAGTTCTTGGGAAGACAAACCAACACTCTTGATTTTTTCATGGGACTTTTATAGTGCCTGAAATTGCACGCAAGACAGTAATCATCAGTAATTCTGCAGCAGTAGGACAGTGTGTTGACATACAATAACAAAATCTGCTTCGCCAGTCAAACTGTGCTGATTGTGGGATTTTTGTAATGCCCATTGGCCAAGGTGGGCTAAGTGGCAGTCCAGAGCAGTAATCGAGTGTGTGCGGGTGGTCAGGCAGCTGGGAGATGGATTGGTATCAGAGGTATTCTGGGGCAATGGTCAGATTTCTTGAAGAGGTCAGTAGCTAGAAGATCCAATCCAAGGGGTTGAGTCAGTGGGTTAGGGAGGTGAGGTCAGGCGAGGCAGCAGGCAACAAGGTAGGGTCAGGCAAAGCAGCAAGGCAAGGTGGTTTAGGCAGCAACCAGCAGGCAATGGTCTGTTGCTCAGATAGCTTCCTCTTCCTGTTGGGGTCTTTATGTAGTCCAAGTGCCCAGCGAGAATGTGGCCAGTCCATCCAATCAGGGGCCTGAGGAAGGCTACTGTGAGTTTGTAGGCCTTTAGTACGAAGGCTGTTGGTCAAGGTGGTAGTTCAGTGCATTGTTGTGGTGCAGCAGCTTGGGATGCAGTCTATGGACCTAGCAAGCCTGGCTTTGATACTGGGGTCCTGACAGTTTCTTGTTTGAGCACATCACTGTTCATTCTGATGGGAGTTACAGGATACAGAGCTTTTCATTTATAGATCATGTGCTCAAACCTAGTCCGCTTCAGTTGTGGATGAAAGTTGTTACCATCCGATGACTATGTGAAATGAATTGTTGCTTTCAGTTACATTTTTAAAGGATTGATATCACACCTTACAGAAAATTCCATACTTTTTGGCAGTCTTGATGGCATTCTCAGCAGAGAAAGGCTATGGAGCCTGAAATACCCTTTTTACCACTAAAAATGTTCTGTCTAGAATCAGGTTGAGAGATTCTGGAATGGCAATATTGGGAGCTTCGACTGTTACTATCAGCACTTTGACTGTCAACCATGCTACCTGAAATTCATGCAACAGGTAAACACTTTTCTAGTAAAAATAAACAAAATCACTTTTGGTGTATATTTAAACTGCTGCTGTCGCCTATGGAACTAGTGATTTGTTCAATAAATGCTCCTCTGGTTTCAATGCTGCTAAAATTCTGACCTCTGGTGGAAGATGTGTGATCTGTTGCCATAGTGATTAAATATAGAATTACCAAACAACTTGCTAGCTAATGCAATTTTTTTTTATTTTATTGTGGTAGCACCCAGGAACCCCAGTCATGTACCACAACCCCATTATGCTTAGCACTGCATAAACATGACAGAAAAGACCGATCCCGCCTGACAGAGCTTACATTCTAAGAAAACTTCTTTCTAAAAGGTTCTGCAGCTTTTGATGAAGTCTGGATTGTGCAGGACACAACAAACTCCACAATTTTACATTTATACCTAAGATATAGAGCATCACATTTAGGGGGAGGTTTGGAGGACTTCTCATCGTGGAATCAGCAAGCTTCTCGAGGAGGAGGCTACTTCTACCTCCCCCAACCAGCAGCATTTTTCTAAGGACAGAGCAGATGGCTCCACAGCCCTCCCTATGCTATTGGACGTTAGGGGTTACATGCTGCCTCTTTAATTTTGTGTCTCTCTGGGTTTTCCTGACAGAACCCACTCCTCTAAATGACACAGCATGCCTGGAAACCACTGACAACATGTGAGCTAGTTTCCCAGGAGTGCTAGGCAATCTGATACGATGCTAACGAGGAAGCTTTAGACAGCAGGAAAGATCTTGACAGCAAATTGTTGGCGGTGGAATGTGATGGAGGGAATTTACATCAATATTTCTGAACCTTAAAGAAGGCTTGGTTCAAGGAATTGGCAAAAGTTTAAGCGCTCTTATTCTTGCAAAAACCAATTCACTCAACCCTAATTAATAAAAATATGTGAGATTACCTCAGAAACTCCATTATGATATTGTTAAAACAAATTACAGAGTGAAATTAGCAAGGAACTCATTGAAATCTTGTTATTGTACAAGGGGAGATTACTAAAGAAATCCTGTGATAATCCCATAACAGTGTGTATTATAATGGCAACATTATTTCTGAGCAAGTCTGTTGGAACTCTTTCATATGTTAAATCTGAGTGAGGCAATGTAGTAGGTAACCTGCAGTTTAACTATCTACATTTGCTAAAAAATGTGAAGTTATAGTGATAAATACAAAGGAAAGTCAAAATAATACAATAAATGTGGATTTTATATAGTACAGTATCTACCTTAGCCAGGGTATCACAAAGCCCTGTATAAAGTTAAATGGAGCTATGTATGGCAAAGTAGTCATAGCTAGTAGACCCTGTTTTATTGACAGAGGGAATGTTTGATCCTGCAAAATACAGCTGTATTGTACTCTTTGGCTTGATCTACACTTGCAAGTTGTACTGATATAACTGTATAGGTGAGGGGTGATATTTTTACTGATATAGTTATACTGGGACAAGCCCTCATGTGGATGCAGTTAGACTGGTATAAAGGTGCCTTGTCATATAGGAATATCTTTACTGGTATAAACATCTTTATACTGACATAGCTACGTCATAGAATCATAGAACATCAGGGTTGGAAGGGACCTCAAGAAGTCATCTAGTCCAACCCCCTGCTCGAAGCAGGACCAATCCCCAGACAGATTTTTGCCCCAGATCCCTAAATGGGCCCCTCAAGGTTCACCGGAAGGTGATTGCACTGCTTTAACTATACCAGTTAAGCAGTACAACTTTTATGTGTAGTCAGAAAGAGGCTCTAGATCTTTATCTTTGGACACAGAATGACACCAGATGAAGGCAGAGTTGTCCTGTTTAAGGTCTGTTAGAAAGTCTAGGAGGGAACACTGGTACCTTTAATTCAGCTCCACTGAGCCTAGCAATTCCAGCACTGTCTTCTCTCAGGGGATCTGAAATCTGTGGAGCATCATTGTTTTATCATTATTTCCTTTATTATATATATTCATTTATATAGAGCCATATGTTTGCAATGTAGTGAAAGTGGCAAGCACAACAGGGCTGGTTTACACATCTAGCTGCCTGATCTCTGAACTGTCTTACATTTGAGTTGATATCAGAAAATCTGTGTGTTTCAGACTTGGGATTTTTGTGGGTGTTTAATACAAATACAGATTTTAGATACAAGCTGCTTTCTTTGGACTGGCAAAAATTGTATTAACTAGAATATTTGGTTCTGTTGGCTTTGAAGAAACAGTCTGTCCCGATGGTCAGTTGCTGGTATTATTCTGTACTGCTCCATGAGAGACCAGATTTGACTGATACTCAGCCAAGGGACAGAGGTCTGTCCAAAAGCACCCGTCTGACCAACAAGAGAGCAAAATCGCTGGAGTCCAAAGAGTCTCAGTCCCTCTCAGCTAGAAGTTTGGAAGCTGCATCATGGGGCCTTAAATGTGGGATGTGAAGTGGGGGAAACTGGGGGTGCCTCAGGACTCTGACAAAAATCTTGCAAATCTCCCAAGGGAGAACTAAAACCTGATACAGTGGGAGTGATTTAACTTTTTTTTTTCCTTCTTCTCCTTTTCAGGGTCTGAACATAATCTTTCATGTAGCCTTGGCACTCTTAAAGGTAAGTCATTTATTTTAACTCTTTTGTTTATTATAAAGCAGTATGAGCTATTCACAGTCAGGGATTATATAATTGAATATGCCAACTTTGTAATAAAACCACATTGAAAAGCCTCAGGCAATAGAGCAAGAGTTATCATGGAGGAAAACGAAAATATTGTAACAGGTGAGGTTGGGGGAGGGGGGAGGGTTGTCCTTAAAAATGTCAGCTTTGTTGTTTGTTTTAAACTGCTTCATCATGCAGTAAATTTCCTGGAGACAAAGGTAATATGATGATTAAGGTGCCTCATAAATGTGCCTGCTCAGAAGAAAACAACTTTGCTTCACTTCACAGTCCATACTTCCTTGCTGAGGTATTTCATGAAGTTATTCCTCCAGGAAATGTATAATTGCATATGAAACACATCTGTAATGACAGGGGAGAAACTAGAAGTCTGTTGTAGTGTAGATGAAAAGAATCTTTATCTTATGACTATCTTAGATACAGAAAAATTACACTTGACAGAACATTTGGGGTGAAATCCTGCTCAGTTGATGTCAGTTGCAGAACTCACATTGACTTCATCGGGGCCAAGACGTCATCTTTGCTTTTGTTTGGAAATGGAAGTGGTGCTGGAACTGGACAAGTGCTCTGTAGTATTCCCAACATGCTACTGTCAAAAAACCTCTGTATTGTCCAACAGTCTGCTGTTTAAGACCTTGTCTTCACTGCAGTTCACTCAAATTATAACTCACATCCTGATTCAAATCCTGTCCACACACACAAACCCTTAATTTATGTGTGATGGTGCTTTTAACTGAAAGGGGCTGACCCCTCAAGGGGTAGAGACTACAGCTCAAATTAGCACAGCTCATCAGTTGTTAACATAATTATTCTGTAATGTGGATGCAGGCTAGCGCCACTCAATTATCACTAGTCCTCCAATGTCTTCCCACAATACCCCATGTGTCTAGAAAGGACAGACAAGTTCTCTCACAATTTACTGGGAAATAATTCATAGACAGCTCAGTTTACTGTAGCTCAAAGAAGCCTTGGATATACCCCCCAGAAATCATAGAATGAGACATGAGTGAGTGCAGCACCTTTGTGGACAAACAAACGTGAAGATTATTTCACAGTGTGGCCATTGTCACTTGAGCTATGCTAATGTGAGATATGCAACTCAAATGAAGACAACGTGAATTAGCTTTGCAGTGAAGATGTATCCTCAGTAACTGGAGTTTCCTTAGCAGATAGCCAGTTTGTGCCAGATTGTGTGGTTACTTTGTTATATTGACACATCTTCAAGGAACAGCCTGGAACAAGGAAATAAATTTCACATGCATTTCCAGAGAGTTATCAGTCTGCAATGCCACTAGCTTCCACTCTCAATTTTCAAAGTGACTGCAAAAGGTGAAAAAATGTTTGTGCTCTATTATTGTTCTTGGGCAGTGGTGTGCAATCTGTGGCCCGTGGGCTGCATTTGGCCCATCAGGGTAATCTGATTGCGGGCCACGAGACGTTTTGCTGACATTAACTGTCTGCAGACATGGCTCCTCGCAGCTCCCAGTGGCCGTGGTTCGCCGTTCCCAGCCAATGGGAGCTGTGGGAAGTGGCGGCCAGCTCCCATTGGCTGGGAACGGTGAACCACGGCCACTGGAAGCTGCAGGGGGGCTGTGCCTGCGGACGGTCAACATCAGCTTACCCTGATGGGCTGCAGGTTGCCCAGCACTGTTCTGGGATGTATGTGTATGTTTGTGTGAGAGAGAGTAAGGCCTGAAAGGTTTTAAAAAACAACAGAAAAACCTCATGTGTTTCCTGCTTGTTTCTTACATTACAAACTGAGAACTTGATTACTTGGTGTTTTTTTCCTCTGGGAGATTCTGTGGATTACTGGAAACTTAGCAGTTTGACATGACACATACTTGTGAAAATTGAGTCCCAAATGGTCAAGCAGGATTGTGGGAGAGTATTGGAGGATCGGCAGCAATTTAGTAGTGCTAGCTTGCATCCATGAGACAGAATGGTTATGTTAGCAGATGTGAGTTGGTCACTAGGGTTTTGCCTATGCCCTTAGTCATGATGGCCAACTTGTGTTACTAGTATGGCAGTACAGAAGAGAGGAGTTTTTCGGTGTGAATGGGAGTCAAATTAACAGGATTACTTGAGCTATAACATGAATCAGTGAAGACAAGCCCTGCGATGGGGAAAGTGATTTTTATCCAGAGTGCTGAATGATTTTTTTGTTTGTTTGTTTTTGTTACAACACATTGTTAAATGAGTTGTATGCTTAATGAACAGTTAACAGGCAAGCTCCCTTTTTCAAAGATTCAGTGCCCCGTCATAGCAATGAAAGGCTGAGAGAGCACCCCATCCACTTCTTTGGGTTTTCCAAGGGAGACCTCCAGCAAAAACAAGGAAGATAAGATATGTGATACCTGAGATTTCAAACATAAAAATCATGCAGAATAATCCCAGGATCCTCAAGGGATTTGTTTTTACAATTGAACTCAACAGTTCTTCCACGTTTCCCCCAAATATCTCTAGTTTCCAGAGTCATCAGAAAGAGCAAGTGGGACAAAGTGTTATTGATAGCTCAAAACTGGACCAAACAGCTCTGGTTCTTGGATCTCATGGATCTAGAATTGGACCTTGAAGTCTCACTTTGCAATCTCCTGGGTGTATTGTCTCAGGATCAAAGCTGTGTTCTTCACATGGAAGTTGCTCAGTCTTACAGGTTAGCTACTGCCTTGTCAGGAGGTTTCAGCTCTGACTGTTCTGCAAAAGTTCAGGAGATCATTTCTGGAAGCAAAAACCTTCTCATAGACAGATGTTTATGCTGAAATAGAATAGCTTTTCTATATGGATTTCCCAGAATTAGTGAGTTCCAAATCCTGATAGTTGGTTCCTATATCCTCACCCAAAATTTATTTTACTAAAGTAGTGTTTTATTTCCATCTTATCAGCTCATTAATTTACCCGTCTTCTTCCCTAAACCCCATTTGATTCTGAGAGACTGTAAACCAGTCGGTTCGGGCCTCGTCCCCCTCAGGTGCGGCAGGGAGCCAGGGCGCGTCCTTCTATGCAGCGGGACGGGTTCCATGCCGGTCCTGTACTCAAGGGTCGAGCAAGTGAGGTCTATAGGCCCTGGCCCTTAGGCAGGGTGGGGCACCAAACAGTTCAGGCTCTGGCCCTTTGGGGCAGGGCAGGGCGGTAGCAAAGTCTAGAGGCCCTGGCCCTTAGGCAGGGCGGGGCACCAAACAAACTGTAGCACAGCTCAGGGGTTCTGGGTGAAGGGGGAAATTCTGCACCCGTGTAACGGGTGGCACAGGGGGACGAGACCCCACTCCTCTGCGTTCCAGCCGGGGCTCTGGTGCGGGGGTCGCGCTAGAGGCGGGTCAGTGGGAAGTTTCCGGACACACAGGGCACTGATGTGTCAGTAGGTTGTCCCACGAAAACACTGACGCGAGTGATCAGTGGGTCTCTGGCCGTCACACGGCCCAGGCTCAGGCCTCTGCTGCTGACTGTGGTCAGCCAACCCCCGGGCTACTTCCAATTTCCCCCTCCCCGGGTTACCTGTACCGCCGCTCTACTAGCCGGCTACGGTCCCAGACCATGGTTCCTTGGAGAACTGGGGGAAGCACGGATCGGCGGTCTCCTACCGGCCAGCGGGCGCAGGGTAGTTCAGGCTAAGGGTCCTCAGGATACCCGGCACGGGGCAGGCCCTGCCAGCGCTCCTCTGGATACCGGGCCCGAGATAGGTCCAGCCAGCGCTCCTCTGGATAGTGAGCACAAGGCAAGCTGAGCCGAGCAGGAGCTCGGGCCTCCACGTCTGTGCTCTTCGGTGTCCTGGGCTTAACTGAGCTCTGGGCCCTGGCTTTTATACTTCCTGTCCCGCCCCTTGACTTCCGGGGGGTGGGAACAGGCGGTACTGGCTCCGCCCACGAAGGTGCATGCTCTGGCTCTTCCCCCTCAGGTGCGGCGGGGAGCCAGGGCGTGTCTATACAGAGACATTAGATTATACACCTTAAATGTTAAGAGACTTTTACTTATTTCCTAGACAAGACAAAGCCAATTAATTAAACACTTACAGCTTGTCTACAGTACCTGCTGGATCAGCGAGCAGTGATCGATCCAGGAGGGGTCAATTTATTGCATCTAGTATAGACATGATAAATCGACTGCTGAGCACTCTCCCGTCAGCTCCGGTACTCCACGAGAACTAGAAGTGCAAGTGGAGTCGACGGGAGAGCATCAACTGTTGACTTACCGCAGTGAAGACACCACGGTAAGTAGATCTAAGTACGTCGACTTCAGCTACACTATTCACGAAGCTGAAGTTGCATATCTTAGATCGACCCTACATGGTAGTGTAGACAAGCCCTTAGTCTTCTCATTGCTCGTGAGGTTAAAGCTAGGGGCCAATTTATCTCAGCCCAGAGTCTCTCTAATGGACTAGGTTACATGTACGCATGTGCTGTGAGCTGGCAGATGTTTCACTATTTGGGGTATTGGAACATACTCTGCTACATCCAAAGATATTTCAGCTGCATGCCTCCTTGATGTTTCTATCATAGACATATGGGTAGGCTGCTGGGAGTGTTTTAACACCTTGTTGATTAGATTTGCTCTGAACAGGGTTACGTGATATAGTTTTTAAAATATCTGCATCAGCTCAGTCATCTGTGTCCAGTAGTGCTTCCAACGTTGCTAACACTTATGCAGGTGAGCTGATGTTAGCAACAGTAGTATGTTTCTAGAAAAAATTGCAAGCGTAGGCAAGGGCCTTGGTGTTATGTTAGCAAGAGGATTGAACCTCTAAACATCTACCTTTAGAAAGGCCTTGTTACAATTCAGGAGACTTCTTGTTTTAAAAAATTAGCCCTGGTTATCTGTAACGTGAAGCACTCAATCTAATTACTTGATGATTATCTGTACATTCTACCTCCCTTGCCCACTAAGTCAGTTCTGTATTGACTACCCCAGAATATTAGAAGGGAAAACTTTTAAGAAGGTATTCTGGAATCACTTTATTATAAGCACTTCATAAGCTTGTAACTGTCTGCATTTTCGTTTGTTATTCTGCTCTTAGCAACTCTTAAGATAATACAGTATGTTGCACCCATCCTCATGTTGTGGCAGTAATAGGCACTAAACAGTAATAAAGAAGTTATCTTGATAAAATATTTCCCTGTTGGAAAGCAGAAAATAACCACAAAGAGAACATAGTCAAGTAAGATCAGAATTAGAAATCACTTATTAGTTTAAAAGGATGTACCTTTCACTTTGTTACAGAAGATTTCACTTCCATAGCAGCAGCAACATGGAAATGATGATCTAAATTAGAGCATGGCTTGCTTTCAGCAGCAATTGCTCTCCTATTTGAGAGGAGAGGATTTTTGTACTCTTTGAGTTCTGAGATAAATATTTGCCACTTAAATATATTTGTCTCCAACTTTTATAGCTTAGAAACAATATGCTTTTAGTTTATCTGTCTTTCAAATAACAGTAACCAAATCTGAGTGCTTCAGAACAACATCTTTATGAAACCATGTGCTTCTGAGGAGCTCATTCCTTACCAGAGCTGGAGTTGGATACTGCATGTAGCCCAACAGCTCTGGGGGCTTGGTCTAGGTAGACCTCACCCCAGGCATAATTAATGGCAGGGTTGTGAGTTTAGTCCTTGAGGGGGCCACTTAGGGATCTGGGGCAAAATCAGTGCTTGGTCCTGCTAGTGAAGACAGGGGCTGGCCTTGATGACCTTTCGGGGTCCCTTCCAATTCTATGATATCAATATCTATAAAACTTTACTCTTTTTTTCTCTCCCGCAATCTTTTGGGTGATTTCTAATTTTAGGAATCATTAATCAACAGTCTGTTAAAGAGTCTTTACCCAGTAAATGTCATTTCTTCCTGGCATCTGTAAGTAATGTTCAGTAATGTCCTCTAATTACCAACTGAATTATAACTCTGGTCCTGAACTGTCTACTAGCCTAGTAAATTTGGTGTCACTGCTCTACCACGTGCCTAGATGAAAACTGAGTTTTGCTAGAGTTTTAAATGGCAGTGAAGTTCCTCTGACAAATAACCTGGGCATGCTAACCTGCTTCAGGGAATAAAATGATAGTTACAGGAATCAGGGAGGAACCTGCTCCCATCCACACCTCCATGATCTAACACATTCTCAGCAATACACAGTGGATTAGGCACAATCATTATGTGTTTTGGTTGCTTTTCTCTGAACAACAGGCATTGGCCACTGCCATAGACTCCCAGACCTGACGGAGTATTAGTCTGATCCAGTATGGAAAATAGTGTGTTGAAGGAAATAAACTTTCCCTACAGTGTCCAAGTTGTAAGTGTTCCATTTAGTCACATCTTCCTCCAACAATTACTACCTTTCAGATATTGATGTAGAATATGTAACAGGGGTGGCCAAACTTACTGACCCTCCAAGCCACATCTGATAATCTTTAGAAGTTCGAGAGCCGGGCACACCTGCCAGGTCTTGGGACATCTGCCTGGCAGGGAGGTGGGTTATCTCAGGGATCAGGGCTTCAGCAAAAGTGGGGCTCAAGCCCCAAACCCCAGCAGGTGTGCCCCATGGGGCTCAAGCCCTGAGAGCCCCCTATCCCCTGGGCAGAAGCACTAAGAGCCACCACCCTGCTGCAGGGCAGAAGTCCAGAGCTCCCTCCTGCCAAGGCTGGTAGGCGGAGAGTGGGAGGGTTGGGGGATGGGAGGCTCTGCAAGCTGCTCTTTAACTGGAAAGCAGCTCACAAGCGAGCGGTGGTTTGGCCACCCTCAATATATAGCATCCACAAAGTATTCTCAATTATAATTTTGTCCTGTTGGTGGCAGTATGATACAATTGCTTATTGTTTAGATATTTAATATTGTAATTGTAACTGAAGCATTGTTAATAAGTTGAGCTCATTCATGTAAACAAATTTCTTTGCTCTTACCTCCCAGTTCCCAATAGGGAGACAGACTAAGGCACAGCAGCGTAAAATGAACATTCATGTTTAAATGGCAGATACACTGTTAATGAAGGACAGTTTAAAGCACTTTCACAAGCAATTTACTATCTTGACATTTTCATAAAAAGGACACTCATTAAGATTATAGATTTAGAATGGTGAAAAGGAAAATACATTCCCATTCCAGTGCATGGCACATATTCAAGTGCCTTTTATCACCCAGACAGTCAGCTTCCTTGTTGTGGATTGGAAAGTAAACTTTAAAATATTTGCATCTGTTAGGAAACCTGTTCCATTAAAAAGTATCATTTGACACCTCATTTTAGACAAATATGGAATGCAATTTTAGCCGTGGTAAGCCTTTTTATTCCCACTCAAAAGCTCTTAATTGAGTGAGTTGAAGGTGTAAAGCAAGGTTTACAGTGGAATTTACATTTTTGATTAATTGCATCCAAACTTATGTAGCTATATCACAAAATGTGACTTCTGAGCAAGAGTTCTCTTGTTTATGGTTTACCAAACATCAAAGTAACATAAGGAGGACTCAAGAAAATCAGGTTTTTTAATCAGATTTTTAAGTTCTACACATTATGTATTCATAGAATCATAGACTTTAAGGTCAGATGGGACCATTATGATCACCTAGTCTGACTTCCTGCACAACGCAGGCCACAGAATCTCACTCACTCATTCCTGTATCAAACCTTTGTCTGAGCCATTGAAGTCCTCAGATCATGATTTAAAGACTTCAAGATGCAGAGAATCTTCCAGCAAATGACCCATGCCCCACGCTGCAGAGGAACGCAATCTGCCCTGGAGGAAAATTCTTTCCCAACCCGAAATATGGTGATCAGCTAAACCCTGAGCATGTAGGCAAGACTCACCAGCCAGACATCCAGAAAAGAATTCTCTGTAGTAACTTAGATCCCACCTCATCTAACATCCCATCACAAGCCATTGGGCATATTTACCGCTAATAGTCAAAGACCAATTGATTGCCAAAATTAGGCTATCCCATTATACCATCCCCTCCATAAACTTATCAAGCTTAGTCTTGAAGCCAGATATGTCTTTTGCCCCCGCTACTCCCATTGGAAGGCTGTTCCAGAACTTCACTCCTCTGATGGTTAGAAACCTTAATCAAATTTCAACTCTAACCTTCCTGATGGTCAGTTTATATCCATTTGTTCTTGTGTCCACATTGGTACTGAGCTTAAATAATTCCTCTCCTTCCCTGGTATTTATTCCTCTGATATATTTATAGAGGGCAGTTAATTCAACCTTCTTTTGTTTAGGTAAACAGCCAAGACTCTTTGAGTCTCCTTTCATAAGATAGGTTTTCCATCCCTGGATCATCCTAGTAGCTCTTCTCTGTACCTGTTCCAGTTTGAATTATCCTTCTTAAACATGGGAGACCAGAACTGCACACAATATTCCAAATGAGGTCTCACCAGTGCCTTGTTAACTTACTAACACTCCTTATTTAACTGAAATACTTGCCTATGCATCCAAGCCTGCATAGTTTTACGGCTATATCACATTGGTGGCTTATGGTCTCGTGTGTAAAACCATACTTTCCGAGGTCTTCTCTCTCTGTGCTTTCCAACTGATGCATCCCCAGCTATAACAATATATTGTTAATCCCGTAAATGCATGACTTTACACTTTTCGTATTAAATTTATCTATTACTATTACTCCAAGTTTACAAGGTCATGCCAGATACATCGTATGATATCCGGCCCTTCTCTGTTGCAATACCTCACAGCTTTGTGTCATCACAGACTTTATTTAGCAATTCCCTTTTTTGTGCAAGGTCAGTAATAACAAAGATTAAATAAGATTGTCCAAACGACCCCTGGAATCCACTAGTAACTCCTTCAGCCTGACAGTCACCTTCTCAGTACACACCCGTTGTAGTCTCCCCTTTAACCAGTTCCTTATCCATCTTTCATTTTCATATTGATCCCCATCTTTTCCAGTTTAACTAATAATTCCCATCGTGGAACATAGCAAATGCCTTATTGAATTGTAATTAGATCCACAGCGTTTCTTTGTCTAAAAATCTGTTACCTTGTTCAAAGGAGATCGTTGGTTTGACATGATTATTTTTGTTAAACATGTTTGTCATTTTTTCCCGTTTCCATTGACCCAATGTCTTACTATTTCTTTTTCATTTTTTCCAAGATACATACTACAGAGTGTCAACTAACGGCCTGTAGTTGCCAGATCACTTTTTTCCCAGTTACGGTACAACCCCTGAGTTTACAGATTCATTAAACATCTTGCTGATGGACTTGCATTTCATATGCAAGTTCCTTTAATATTCTATGAAGCTTATCTGGGCCCCCTGATTTAGTCCCATTAAGATGTTCGGTGGCTCTACCTTGGATGTGGTAATATCTCATCCCATATCCTCATTCCATTTGTCATCCTACCATTATCCCTAAACTCTCATTAAAGATGAGGCAAGATTTGTTAGCTATTGGGCCATGCTAGATATTCTTAACCCTCCATCCTCCATGTTAGCGGTCCCTTCTCTCTTTCTTGGTTTTCTTCTTATTCTATATGGCTATAGACCTTTTACTATTGGTTTTAATTCCTTTGCAAGGGTCCAACTCTACATGGCTTTGGCCTTCTCCCTTTATCCGCTAATGTTCTGAACCTCAATAAGGTGGCATTCTTGGCTGATCACTCCATTTTCCACTCCTTGTAGGCTTTCTCGCTTTTTCTTAATCCCCTCTGAGATGCTTCTCGTCCAGCTGGTCTACAACTCTGCCTTGAATTTTTCCCCTTCTTGGAATGTAGGCTTCTGATAGTTTCTGCAACTTTGACTTGAAGTAATTGGCAGGCCTCTTCTCTGCTTAGATCCCCAAGTTCTTCGGTCAATCCACTTCCCTAACTAATTTCCTTAATATTTTAAAGTTAGCCCTTTTGAAATCAAAACCTAGTCCCAGATCTATTTTTGTTTATTGTTCACATTTATTTAAAACTGAATTAGCTCATGATACTCGAACCAAGGTTGTCCCTACAACCATTTCTCTATTGGGTCCCACTACTCCACCAATCTAAATGCATCCCTCTTGTTGGTCTTCATACTTGGTGAAGGAATCCATCAGCTAGCAATCTAGGAAAATCTGAGCCTATGTCCTCCAGTTATATCTGAGCCAGTTAAAGTCTCTCTGTCGCGCAATTACCTTAGTATTTACTTTTATTAAAACATTAAAGGTCTCTATCATCAAATCGGATCCTGTAGTCTATAGCACACCAACACTATCGTCAGGAGTCTCGATAGCTTTCTTTCCCAATCGTGATTTCCTGCCCAGACTCTGTCTACCATCATCCCTTCTATTCTTACGTCTACCTCATTGATATACAGGCTACGTCCACCGCTTTGCTTATTCGTCTTTCCCTACAAGCACATACCTCGTACCTGTACTCCAGTCATGACTACTATTCTACCATGTTTCTGTTATCCCTATAATATCCGGTTTCACTTCCTGCACCAGTAACTCTAGTTCCTCCATTTTGTTACCTAGGCTCCTCGCATTGGTGTACAAACATCTTAATTCTTGCTGTTTGGCTTCGCTCACATTCTATACCCGATTAGGTCCAGACATTCTACCACCAGTATCACCTATTAGAATGGTATCTACACTATCCTTCCTCTGTATGTCCATTCTCCCACCCATGGTTGTATCCTTTCTTTCTTCGTTTTCTTCCCTCTCAATGTTAAAATCCAGCATGGAGATTACCTGGACATTTCCCAACCATCTCCCCCCGATTCCTAGTTTAAAGTTCTCTTAATCAGTTGTGCCAGCCTCCATCCTAGAAGTCTATTTCCCTCCCTACACAGGTGAAGTCCATCCTGAGAGAACAATCCTCTGTCCATGAATGCCTCCCAGTGGCCATACATCCCAAAGTCCTCCTTATAGCACCACTGCCTGAGCCATCTGTTGATCATCATAATCTTGTCACACCTTTGTTGCCCTTCTCTAGGAGCAGGCAGAATCCCACTGAAGATCACCTGAGCCTTGATTTCCTTTCCCTGCCTGGCATAGTCTCCCTTGGTATGTTCCAGCGAGAATCTAGCTGTATCATTGGTTCCCACATGAAGGACAATCAGTGGATTCTTTCCCACTCCCATTGGTATCCTCTTTAGCCTCAGGTCCACATCCCATATCTTAATACCCGGCAGACAGCACACCCTTCTATTCTCTGGATCAACTCTGGTTACAGGCCTGTCTTTCCTTCTCAGTAAGGAGTCCCCAGTCACGTAGACCTGCCTTTTCCTGGTGACGGTGCGATTCTCCGGTATATCCCCTGTTCCCTCTGGCTGCAAGTCCTCTCGATTCCTATTCGCCCTTGCTATCCTCCTGGGGCTCATATTTGGTGTTATCTCCATTGACTTTTCCCCTCTTCTTATAGGATTAGCTGCTCTTCTCTTCTTCCTTGCCTTCTCACCTTCAGCGACCAGCTGCTGTGCCCCTTCTTCATTTTCCAGCTCTGCAAACCTGTTCCTGAGCTCTGTTTCTCCTTCATTAGCCCGTCTTTTTTTCTGCCTGGTTCTCCTAGTCAGATGCTTCCACTGTCCAGTTTCCTCACCCAGCAGTCTCCCCTCAGAGTTCTTTGGTCCTGCTTCCATCTATAAGTCTGAGCTTTTCCATTCAGACTCCTCATGTCTTTGCTCCATCATCCATTCGAATCCACTTAGAATCATAGAATATCTGGGTTGGAAGGGACCTCAGGAGGTCATCTAGTCCAACTCCCTGCTCAAAGCAGAACCAATTCCCAACTAAATCATCCCAGCCAGGGCTTTCTCAAGCCTGACCTTAAAAACCTCTAAGGAAGGAGATTCCACCACCTCCCTAGGTAACCCATTCCAGTGCTTTACCACTCTCCTAGTGAAATAGTTTTTTCTAATATTCAACCTAGATCTCCCTCACTGTAACTTGACACCATTGCTCCTTGTTCTGTAATCTGCCATCACTGAGAACAGTTTAGCTCCATTCTCTTTGGAACCTCCCTTCAGGTAATTGAAGTGCTGGTATCAAATCCCTCCTCACTCTCCTCTTCTGCAGACTAAATAAGCCCAGTTCATCAGCCTCTCCTCATAAGTCATGCTTCAGACCCCTAATCATTTTTGTTGCCCTCTGCCGGACTCTCTCCAATTTGTCCACATCCTTTCTGTAGTGGGGCCCCCAAAACTAGATGCAATGTTTTCACGTTTTTCCTACCTCATTTCTTCTTGTAGTGTTGGGGCCAAACTGGATCACAATACTCCATGATGAGCCGCTCACCAAGTTAAATAGAGGGGAATGATCAAAGAAAGTCATACATCCCTCGGTCTGCTAGCAGTGCTCCTACTTATACAGCCCAAAATGCCATCAGCCTACTTGGCAACAAGGACACACTGTTGACTCATATCCAGCTTCTCGTCCATTGTAACCCCTAGATTCTTTTCTGCAGAACTTCTTCCTAGCCATTCGGTCCTTAGTTTGTAACAGTGAATGGGATTCTTCCATCCTAAGTGCAGGACTCTACACTTGTCCTTGCTGAACCTTCTAAACTCAACCAGAGTTTCCACCTGCATCTCCAGTCCTCAGATCTTTTCTACCATCAGCTCTATCAGGCGGCACTTCATGCAGATGAAACTTTTATCAGGTACCCCCTCCAGGATCATGTACATGCTGCAGCTTCCACATCCAGTCATCTTTATTGTGTTTTCCACTGCTTGGGTCACTGCAACTGCTGCCTCTGTGTCTGTCATAGGCTTCCCACCTCACTCCTGTAAATCTGAGAAACACAAACCAAACCAAACCACCACTGCCCACAGCAAAACAAAGCCCCAACAAGCGCCAAGACACTGCTACAACACCACACACTCCCTTCAGTAACCTGTCTGTTCCTCTGCCTGCCTCTCTTAGTCTTCCCCCAAACTCCCCCTGCAAACTCCTACTCAAACTCCCGTTTACAACTTTGCTTGCCGGCTCCTGTGCCTTACTTTAATCTTCCCACTCTGTTACCTGGAAAATTAAATGCACACTTTTCAATTCAGTATTGGGGCTAGCAAAATGAGGCAAGTATAAAAATACATCATCATACAGAAGTAAAAATTTAAATTAAAATACAAGAAACTGAAACACAAAGAAAATAGTGTGCAATAACTAAAAGTGCCACAAAACCAGGAGTGGCGCCTGAGGCGGGGGTCCTTCCGCGCCCCCGGTTGTTGGCGGCAGTTCAGTGGGGGGGGGGTGTCCTTCTGCACTCCCGGTCTTCAGGGCACTTCAGTGGCGGGTCCCAGAGCGAGTGAAGGACCCGCCGCAGAATTGCCGCCAAAGACCCAGAACGCGGAAGCACGCCCCGCCGCCGAATTGCCGCCAAGGATGGCAAAATGCCGCCCCCCAAATCCTGGCACCCTAGAAGCGCCAGCCCTGCACAAAACACCATGATTTCTTGGACACACACACTCTCTTTATGGAAATGAGCTACTTACAGGCTGTGGACAAAACAAAAAGGTTATCCACAGTTCATGAAAAACCCAAAACCCTGGCTATTGATCAAGTACATTGATGTAGGTAACCACTAAGAAAATATTGGTTGATTGCTAACAGATCAAGCCCCATCCTTTGGTCTGTAAAAAGATACTAATTTCAAATGTACAGGGGTTGGAAATCTTTATAACATATTTTGTTATCTAGAGTGTCTTAAAAGTTAGTGATAGGGAGTATTTCAGACAGCTAGCTGGTGTTGGTGGCTTCTCATTTCCAAAAATAAATGAAAACTAGAATGAAAAGGGTGGATTATTTGATATCATTATTACTCTGTATCTCTCCTTTCCCTTCTCTGTCCTTTGCGACCTTCACTCATCAAGCCAGTCTTTTAGGGACAACTTGGTCTCATGCGGTGAAATTTATCACTAAGCAGAGGGTCATCACAACTGGTGCACCTCTTAAAGCCAGGGTTTATGTTGGGAGGCAAGTGAAGCATAAGGGTTACACTGGCCCTCTGCATAGGAGTAAATTTCCTCTGTAGCAAACATCTTGCCAGTAATGCAGGGAGCCCTTTTCATTCTGCTCTCATGGTACCTTGTCAGCTCCTTTGGTGGATACTTATACCTACCCAG
Source organism: Chelonoidis abingdonii (assembly GCF_003597395.2). Classification (NCBI taxonomy): domain Eukaryota; kingdom Metazoa; phylum Chordata; order Testudines; family Testudinidae; genus Chelonoidis; species Chelonoidis abingdonii. The sequence goes on along the minus strand of NC_133775.1, from coordinate 61,428,835 downwards.
TCCCAGATTTTGTGTCTCATCCTCTGGAAGATACCAGGATTTTAAAAATCAAGGATAAGATTTTGTTCTCTGCCTTGTCTTCACTGCAATGGTCAGCTTGATGTAGTACACTGAAGTTACTGCATTTGGGACAACGTCACTTGAGTGAAAGCAACCAACTTCAACATAGTACTGCAGTGCAAGCCAGAATGACCGTACTAACGTCTGTTATGGCAACCCCCCTTTCATTGTCATTGTCAGCCACTCCTCCTATGCCAGGGTTTGCAGCGGGTGACTCAGGACAGCATAAATTGCCTTGCACCAAGGGGAAATCTCTCCAGATTGGATCCAGGGCTCTTTTGACCCTTAATTGCTTGGTACCGATATAATTATTGCAGACTCTTGCATTAGTAGGTATCAGATCTGCTAGTCATTTATAGTAGTTATGTATTTTTAATTTATGTTGTTTTAAATGATTTCTGGTAGAACCTCTAGATTCTACCGTTGTCTTTTGCAAGATCCCATCACTTGCCAGTTGATGTGTTTGGCATGGGGTATTAGTGGCCTAGTAATCACTACTACAGAGAGGGGAGTGGGGTGAAGAGGGGAGGAAAGGAGAGGACTGGACTGATAAGTTGTCGGAATGAGTTTCTCCCATGGTTTATTTAAAATAGATATTGATTTCTTGGTATTCTACCAGCAGGACTACAGGTATGTCAGTGAAGCATAAGCAGGAGATAAGGAGGCATTGCATCTCTTTGCTCACTCTGGATAACATTTGCAATATTGCCAACCCCAAATGTTTAAGAATCATGAGTCAGCCCTGAAAACTCTTGAGATTTTAAAATATATGTTCTGTGTTCTTTTTATTTGTCTTTTGATTCTGAGCCTATAGCGTATACAAATATCACTTTTCACGATTTCTCTGCAACCAAGAGGTTGGAGGCTTTTTTTAATGAGACCCAAGATTCTCATGCAATCACATGACTCCAAGTGCTTTAAAAATGTTGAGACTCGCGATAAAATTTGTATAAATTGGCAACACTAGGCCTGCACGTGTGTCTCTTACTTAAATCTCACTTAAGCTCTGCATATAGGCTTCTTAAGGTACTTTGCAGCAATGAGTGTGCCTCCCAGCCTGGGTAGAGACACACACACTAGCTCTGCTTGAGCTAGCACACTAAAAATAGCACTGTGGCCATTATGGCATGGGTGGCAACACAAGCTAGCCTCCCATGTAGAACCCTGCGTCGCCCCTTGGGTCCATACATGGGTAGCTAATGCATGCCACAACATCATCTTTTTAGCATGCTAACTTGAGCAGATCTAGCATGTGTCTATTTACCCAGGCTCCCAGCTGCAGTGCAGACATTCCCTAACTGGTCTTCAGCATGAGGCTGTGAGAGATGGAGTTAATTTCACTCCTTGCAAATGGATGGGGTATTTCTGAGGCTTAGGGTGGCACAGGCCACTTCCCCAGGAAGTCTGAGTGTTCTAGGAGATGGGAGTTATTTGTCCTTTCCTTACCTTTAGTTTACTCCAGGATCTCTCTGAGCATTGTTGAGGATGTCTGACAGTCACTCCTCTCTTGATTGTTTGTTGACATTGTTGATATCATGTTGGATTTTCTTTGTGGTGAGCTATACAAGTTCAGTAACTTGCTTGGCAGGAACTGTGAGACACAAAGATTTCCTGAGAAAAACTTCAACATGAGTAGTTTTTTCAAAGATGCTGTTTTGGGGCCTCTTAGCCCAACATTGGCTGTGTCTCTAGACACATCCAAGAGATACCTCTGAATTCTCAGCAAATTGCAAGAACTGTCTAAGTGCAGAGCCAGCCCCATAGCATTTTGGGTAGCCCTGCAAAAGAATGACAATTTGTTTTCCCCCTCAACATCCAAAGTGTAACCGATTCGTGTCCACCATTATCACACTACTATGCACAGGGCTGGCCTAAGGATTTGAGGCAGGGCTAGTGAGATGGTTATTTGAGAGGCAGAACAAAGTTAAATTTGCTGATTTTACATAAAAAATGTGTGCAGAGGGAGCAGGTCCACAGGGGTTTGTTAGGTTCTTTCCCAAGGCTCCTGCTGCAGAAGTGGATTCCAGCTAATTATTCCATTCAGCATTAGTGATCAGTGACTATTGTTCTGTGTTTTCAAAGCTGTCTTCACAAGGGAGAGGTCTAGAAATTTACCTTTTTTAAAAAACAAGCTTGAGATTCTCCTTTACGTTTCTAGTTCCCCTAACTCAGGAAGGTCAACAGCAGTGGGTTTTGCGGGTTTCAAAGCCCAGCTTTACTGAGTGTACTTATTGAAAATTGCCTCTTTATAGAGACAGTCTGTAGATGAACCCTTTAACTTCAGTGTGGAAATGTTTGTCATGGACAATTTGTCCTAATAAGCTAGGGATCTAGGGACCACTGTACTAGAGTGTCATGTACACATTTATGTGAATTTTCATTTTTTTTTCACTTTAAAAGGGTTTGAGAATGAAAATAACTCAAAATTCACCAGAATTCAGCCCTTTAGTGGCCCCAAGTCCCTGGCTCATTTGATAAGTATTCTTATCAACAGAATAAGAAAACTTATTCCTGCCCACCATTCTGGTCTCATTCCGCCTCATTCTGCTGTCCTTTCTTAGATGACAGATCACAATTTACATATGTAAATTGGAACGAGCTGCTCCAGGGCCAGGTCTTTTCCTGCACTTTAAGATTTAGGAATCCTAGGAAAATCTTTAGACTCCCTTGGTGAAAATTATTTGTAGGGACATGTAAGTGGGTGATAAAGTAAATAATAATCCAATGATACCGCACCACCATGAGCATAACAAGAACGTAAAGAAACGGGTTGGTAAGATGAGAGGGAGGAAGGAGTCTAGCTCATTCTCCTGTCTTCCAGTGTAAGAAAAACATGGTCTTCAGGTATTTTCAAATTTATTCTCATTTCAGCCTGTGTTTTATCTTTTCATAGGAAGGCATTTTCATTAAAGAGAACATCTATTTTTTTCAATATTAGATTCTCATTAGCTTTTTAGTGACTCAGTCTTTTTTCTGCTAAAATACTAATGGTAATCCAAAGAGATGCTTTCTTTGGACAGCTCTATAGCTCAGAAACTATCATACAAAAGCAATAGTTTATGATGTGGGAACTATTAGTGATGCTTGTTTTGTTATTTCAATGCCTATCTGTCTAGCTTAGGTACTCATATGGCTTCCATTACCGTAGTATCTGAGTGTGAACTCAGTATGAACATGTAAGACATAAGACCCTCTGTCGCCAGGCTCTGAGCACATGACAAATACTTAGAGTAAAGAACAGCAGTAGCAAACCAACAACTGTTTTGCGCAAAACTTCCTAATACCTAATTTATTCTAGTGCTTAACCACTCTGACAGGAAGTTTTTTGTAATGTTCAACCTAAACTTCCCTTGCTACAGTTTAAGCCCATTGCTTCTTGTCATATCCTCAAAGGTTAAGAAAAACAATTTTTCTTCCTCCTCCTTGTAACAACTTTTTACATACTTGAAAACTGTTATCATGTCCCCTCTTCTGTCTTCTCTTTTCCAGACTAAACAAACCCAGTTTTTTCAGTCTTCCCTCATAGGTCGTGTTTTCTAAACCTTCAATCATTTTTGTTGCTCTTCTCTGGACTCTCTCCAATTTGTCCACATCCTTCCTGAAATGTGGCGCCCAGAACTGGACACAATATTCCAGCTGAGGCCTAGTTAGTGCAGAGTAGAGCAGAAGAATTACTTCCCATGTCTTGCTTACAACACTCCTGCTAATACATCCCAAAATGATGTTTGCTTTTTTTGCAACAGCATTACACTGTAGACTCATATTTAGCTTGTGGTCCACTATGACCCCCAGATCTCTTTCTGCAGTACTCCTTCCTATACAGTCCTTTCCCATTTTGTATGTGTGCAACTGATTGTTCCTTCCTAAATGGAGTACTTTGCATTTGTCCTTATTGAATTTCATCCTATTTACTTCAGACCATTTCTCCAGTTTGTCCTAAACTAAAATTTCCTTCCTCAACTATCACAGAACCCTAATCTCTCCCAGATAGAAATCCACAACCTCATCGTAGAATCTCCTGAACTTCATCCATCCACAGATTCCTTCCCATATATATGTTTGTTTTGATTTATATACTAGTTCCATAAAAGAAGTACCCATCCTTTGTTTTAGGGGCTCCTTGACACATTTTCAAATACAATTGTATATTAAAGCTACATCAGAGAGATGGCTTTGAACCATGCTCTAAAGGTCAACAAATGTGATTTTGAAATAGGGTGACCAGATGTCCTGATTTTAGGGTCTTTTTCTTATATAGGCTCCTATTACTCCTACCCTCCCATCCTGATTTTTCACACTTGCTGTCTGGTCACCCTATTTGGAAACCAAGTTGAAGAGCCCTCACAGAGAATGCCCTGCTAGCAGGGAAGCTCCTCATTATAGAATCATAGAATGCCAGGGACCTCAGGAGGTCATCTCATTCAACCCCCTGCTCAAAGCAGGACTAATCCCCTGACAGATTTTTGCCCCAGATCCTGAAACAGCCCCTTCAAGGATTGAATTCACAACCCTGGGTTAAGCAGACCAATGTTCAAACCACTGAGCTATCCCTCTCCCCATCTCTGCTGAGCTCACCTGTGGCATTGTCGCATGGGCAGAGAGACAGTCTCTCGGAAAAGAAAGCCCTTGGCCAGTTAGAGATTTATAGGTCAGAACCAATACCTTAAAGTCCACTAAGAAGCTAATGAGCAGCCCATGGAGATTCAGAGAACTAGTGCTGTGTGCTGACTGCAAGACAAGCTGCTTAACTTGCATGCTTTGCTCCTGGTTGCACCAGCCTCAGTTTCTGAGTTGATTTAAAGAGTGGCCCTTTGAAGAGTGCATTGCAATAGTCTAATGTTGCATTAATGGCAGTAAGGTCTGCATCAGAGAGAGAGAGGGCTGGAACTTCCTGACAAGAAACAGATGGAAATAAGATGTCCTCCTTACTTGTGCTATAAAACTGCAACAGCTGGGAGTGTAACAAGACTGCCAAACTGCAGATTTGAATGACAAGCAGCAGACCCATTCTCAGTCTGAGGGGTTAAGGTAATCATTGCCGTATCTTCTGGTTGTTTCTCCCAGCCTACTAATATCAGCTCAGTCCAAGTTGAGCCTCAGCCCACTCACCCTTGTTTGTGTGCCAGCTGCAGAAGGTTCTGCTTAATAACAACCCAGTTAATAACAGCTTTCTGTTAATAGAACCATTCTGCCTGGAACTGATACTGTACAGTGGGCTGCAACGTTAATTGGTGTGGATACTGGCAACAGGCATGCCAGCTATTGACAACTTTTTTATGGGGGCTGCAGCCAGGGATAGAAGTGCTGGGACATGTGGAGCCCATGCCCCAGGCAGATGCCCAGATGCCGCGCTTTGCATAGGGATCAGGACACTGAGGGCCCATGGGCCTGCACAGTTACCTCTCCCTGCGTTCTCCAGGTTGTGTCGTGCCCTGGCACCAGGGCCTGGACTCCACAAATCCCAGCACCCTTGATCCCCATGGAAAGCCCCAGCTGCAGGCAGGATTGTGAGGCTGCAGCCAAGAAAGAGTTGACGTGTGCCAAGCCCAGGCGCCATGTGCCAAGGCAGAACACAGCCTGGAAAGTGCAGGGAGAGGTACCTTGTAGTCCCAACGCTTCATTCCCTAGCTGCAGCCCCCACAAACCTGCCTGCATCCACAGCTCGGGATGTCTCAGCCCTTCCTTCCCTGGCTGCAGCCTTACAAATCTGCCTTTTGCTTACTGACAACTGCTGGTTAATGGCTACTTTTGGCTGTCTAATAAGCTGCATATACTGTACTCAGTCCGCAGAGGGAAACATTCCACTATACCCTCTGGTTCGAATATCATTGGTTTATTAGATAAACACACACCCCTCCAAAAAGAGAGATTCTTTTCCCAAGGAAAAAACTGGGAGGGGGCATGCATTGAAAAACAAAATAAAAAACCCTTAAAGGTATTGTAAAATGAAATGCAGAAGACATGCTATGTCAGTCACACGTTTTAAGGCCAAAAGGGACCATTATGATATTCAGTGCTGACCTTCCGCACAACTCAGGCCATAGATTGCACCCCTTGCATCAAACCTATAACAACTTAGTTGAGTTAGTGTTAGAGTATGTCCCTTTGTAGCAAGACCATCAATCTTGATTTAAAGATTTCAAGGAATGAGGAATTCACCATCTCCCTTGGGAAGCTGTTCCAGTGGTTAATTATCCTCACTGCTAAAATTTGCACCTTATTTCCAATCTGAAATTATCTTGCTTCAGCTCCCAGCAATTGAATCTCATTATTTCTTTGCCTGCTAGAGTAAAGAGACGACTTTGTATTCACTTCACAAGCATATTCATTCTTCATACATGAAAAGAAACAAACCTTATCCAAAATGAAAAGTCTGCATTTCTGTAAGTAAAACAAAAGAATGCAATAGCTGAGGCCCCTGTCTATTAAAATTAGCTTGAGGTCTGTTGATCAGAGTGCAGATCTTTCAAAAATTGACAAATGCTGAATGGAACTATTCTGCCTCCTGTTGATTCCACCCACTAGCCCTGCCTCTCTCACCAGTCATTCCTCTCTCTGTGCTTCTAGACAGTTCTGTAAGTTTTTCTTCAAGTGATTGTTCACGTCCATTACACATTAGCTGTGCGCATGCTGTGTGCATGGACATCGGAAACTTTTTCCCTTACCAGCTCCCGTGGGGCCGGTAGGGGGCCCCCGCCAGAGTGGCACCCTGCTCTGGTGCATATATACCCCTGCCGGCCCGACCCTCCCTCAGTTCCTTCTTATCACCATTTGTGGTGTTGTTGGAACAACTCCTATCTCTCAACTGAGAGTGTTCCCTTAGCATTGTTAGCAGTTATCAGTGTTGTGAGTGAGTGATCAGTGTTGGTTGTTAGTAGTCAATGATTTCTTAGTAGATAGTTAAGCTTCCTTTGTTGATGGATAAATTCCAGCACTGACCCTGGGCGGCGGGGCATGCCACGCGCCCAAGGCTTCAAGGCTTGTGCCATGCGCTGCAATCCTATGCCGATTAGCGATCCCCACGACTCATGTCTCCGTTGCCTTAGAGAATCGCATCAGACAGAACTCTGCAAAATCTGCAAGGCTTTCAAGTAAAGAACTAAAAAAGAGACTTTCGACTGAAGTAGCTGCTCACGGAGGCTGCGTTACAGCCCTCAACTTTGGACCATCCCACGGCTCCGGCGGCCTCAGTATTGAGTGCCGTGGCATTGGTTCGTGACCCGGCACTGGTGGGGCACCCTAAGCCTAGGGTACTGAGACAACACGACCGGCCCTGGCACCGGTTGACTTCACAGACCCGGTCAAAGAGCCTACCCAAGGCCCGAGGGTGCTCCCCACATAAGAGAGCAGCGCCCATGAAGGCCTTGAGTGCGCAAAAGGGCAGTGCTGTCCCAGAACAGACCCCAGTACTGGTTGCTCTGGCACCAAAAGGTCTGTCAAGCCCCGGGGTAAGCGCCTCGAGTGAAGAGGAAGGGCTGGAGGAGCTCCCAGAACAACCCTCCACACCAGACACATTTGAGGCGGCAAAGGACCTCATTGAATTGTCCTCAACGAGCCCCCTCCCGACCAAGGAGAAGCCTCCGGCACCGAGACTGTTGTCCACAGGCAAACCGGCACTGGTGCACCCACTGAGGTCACCATCTCGGCACCGCTCCCAGTGTCGGTCACGTTCGAACTCTGCCTCAGTAGACTCCTGGCTGCCATTGACTCAGTGGGCCTCAAGGGCGTCTGGTCCCACCTCATGCTTGGCACCGGCCCCACCACTCTAGCATTCCCCGGCTCCTTCTCCAAGTGGACTCAGGGACATTTCAAGGCCGGGCCCGACCGCTGGCCGTCGTTCCCGGTCTCCAGGGTACCGGAACCGGTCCCGATCGGCAAGGCGCCACTCTTGATCCCAGTCCCAGTCAATACAATATCGCTCCCCAGTCCCTGACCGGCACCGTTCCTCGGCACTACCGTGGCCCCCAAGGTCACCGTCCATGGACTCCGAGTTAGACTCGGAACGCTCTCCTATGCCCGCAGAGGAAGCCTTTTAAACCCCAACCGCCACAACAAAGACAATACTATCCTCGGCCCAGGCAGGAACCTTACCGCAGAAGGGGCAGAGATAATAGGCGTAGGTGGAACAACACACCTAGCCAAGGCCAAGGCCAGGGCCAGGGCAAGCCACAACCCGGCAACAAGCAGAGATTTTGAAGGTGCGCTCACGGACAGCACACCAAACCTCTCACCAGATCCTCCCCTCTGTTTCATGAACCTTTTGTCCCATTTCTACCATGCATGGTCCAATAGGACATCGGACCATTGGGTCCTGCACATAGTGAAGGTGGGATACATGCTTCAGTTCTCCTCGCCCCTTCCCTCCCACCCCCCGTCCCCATCCCTCTTCAGGGACCCCTCTCACGAGCAACTCCTGGTGCAGGAGGTACAGGCCCTTCTCAGGGCAGGGGCGGTGGAGGTCCCTCCAGACCTAAGAGGGAAAGGGTTCTAATCGAGGTACTTCCTTATCCCCAAGGCAAAGGGGGGTCTTCGACCCATTCTGGATGTACGCGGACTCAACAAATTCCTAGTCAAGGTCTGCTTCCGCGTGGTCTCTTTTGGTTCTATTATCCCTTCCCTGGATCTGGGGGATTGGTACGCTGCCCTCAATATGAAAGATGCATACTTTCACGTCACCATTCACCCTGCTCACTGGCGGTTCCTGCAGTTCCCCATAAGCCAGCACCATTACCAGTTTACGGTCCTACCCTTCGACCTGGCGACGGCCCCACAGGTGTTCACGAAATGCATGTCCGTGGTGGCAGCATTTCTTCGAAAAAGGAGAAGCGGGTGTATCCGTACTTGGACGATTGGCTTCTCGCAGGCCGGTCTGAGGACTAGGTCCGTTCTTACGTGACATTGGCACTAGACTTGTTCCACAAGCTAGGTCTCCTAGTCAATGTGCCCAAGTCCTCACTGATACCTACACAAAGACTGGACTTCATAGGGGCAGTCCTGGACTTGGTACAGGCACGAGCAAGCCTACCGGTTCCCAAGTTCCTAGCCATTCAGCGAACCGTAATCTCTGTGCAATGGTTCCCCACAACTACAGTCAGATGCTGCATGCAGCTTCTAGAGCACATGGCAGTGTGCACCCATGTAGTCAAACATGCCCAGCTGAGACTCAGACCTATGCAACTGTGGCTAGCCCAAACATATTGCCCCAGCAGAGACCCCTTGGACCTTATAGTGACAATCCCGGCTCGAGTCTCAGACTCCCTCCGCTGGTGGCTCAATCAGCAGGTAGTTTGCGAAGGGGTGCCCTTCGCTACACCGCAACCCACCTTGATGCTGGTAACAGACACATCAGACTTAAGCTGGGGAGCACACTTGGGGGATCTGCAAATGCAGGGGTTGTGGTCCAGGGAGGAAATGTTGCTCCACATCAGTGTGAAGGAGCTAAGGGCGGTTCACCTCGCCAGCCAGACCTTTCATGCTACCATAGAAGGCCACAGCATGACAGCCCTGACGAACAACACTACCGCCATGTTCTACATAAACAAGCAAGGTGGTGCCTGTTCCTCTCTCCTCTGCCACTAAGTGCTTCTCCTGTGGGACATTTATATAGCCCACTCAGTCCAACTAGTGGCATCATACCTTCGGGGGGTGCAAAACAAGCTAGTGGACTGCCTCAGCAGATCGTATCAAGTGTACGAATGGACGTTAAGAGCAGACGTCCTGAGATCATTCTTCCGGAGGTGGGGATTTCCCCAAATAGAGCTCTTTGCCACCAAGGACAACAGCCAATGCCCTCGGTTTTGTTCCTTCCTAAACCTCAGCCCAGGCTCAGTGGCAGATGCCTTCGCGATTCTGTGGGGTTGGAGTCTGAAGTACACCTTCCCACCACTCCCACTCATCCGCAGAGTCCTGCTCAAGATCTGCAGGAACAAAGCGGTGATGATTCTCATCACACCGGCCTGGCCACACCAGCATTGGTTTACGACTCTGCTGGAACTGTCAGTGACTGCCCCGATTACCCTGCCTCTGCATTGAGATCTCATCACACAGGACAGGGGTTGCCTGCTCCTCCTAAACCTGCAGTCTCTACATCTCACGGTGTGGAATCTCTGTGACTAAACGCTATGGAGAGTTGGTGCTCCCGCCAGGTCCAACAAATTCTCCTTGGTAGCAGAAAATCTTCCACAAGGGTGGCATACCTCGCCAAATGGAAGAGGTTCTCATACTGGTGCGAACCTAAGCTCATACAGCCTCTTCAGGCCTCCGTCCCATCTATACTAGAATACCTTCTGCACCTCAAAAATCAGGGTCTCGTCTCCTCCTCAATCAGAGTACATCTGGCCGCCATATCGGCGTTCCATCCTGGGGAGTCTGGGCATTCCGTGTTTTCCAACCCCACAGTAGTCTGATTTCTCAAGGGGCTGGAGAGGGTGTTTCCCTACTCGCGCCCACCGGTTCCCCCATGAAACCTTAACCTGATCTTAACTAAGCTCATGGGACCACTTTTTGAACCCTTAGCCTCTTGCTGTCTCATGCACCTCTCATGGAAGGTGGCATTTTTGGTGGCCGTTACGTCAGCTAGGAGGGTGTCAGAGCTGAGGGCCTTCACTTTGGAACCCCCAAATACAGTTTTTTATAAGGACAAGGTGCAGCTGAGGCCACACCCTAAATTCCTCCCTAACGTGGTCTCACAGTTTCACATGGGTCAGATCATTTGTTTACCAGTATTCTTTCCCAAACCACACATGGATTCGAGTCATTGCAGCCTGCATACCCTAGATGTCCGTAGGGCCCTGGCGTTCTGCCTGGAACAAACTAGGCCTTTCTGCAAGTCGACACAAGTTGTTTGTCGCCATTGCAGACAGAATGAAGGACCTCCCTATCTCAGCGCAACAGATATCATCGTGGATCATGGATTGCATCCGCTATGAGCTCACCAAAGTGCCAGCCCCGGTGATCACAGCTCACTCGACTAGGGCTCAAGTGTCCTCGATGGCTTTCCTGGCACAGGTTCCGCTTCAGGAGATCTGTAAAGCAGCTACCTGGTCGTTGGTACACACATTCACAGCCCACTACGCAGTCCATCATTAGGCCAGGGAGGATGCGGCAGTTGGCAGGGCTGTGCTTCAATCAATTATTCATTGACTCCTACCCTCCTCCTATGGTAAGCTTGTGAGTCACCTAATGTGTAATGGACGTGAACAATCACTCGAAGAAGAAAAAACGGTTACCTACCTTTTCGTAACTATTGTTCTTCGAGATGTGTTGTTCACATCCATTACACTTCCAACCCTCCTTCCCCTCTGTCGGAGTCTCCAGCAAGAAGGAACTGAGGGAGGGTTGGGCCAGCAGGGGTATATATGCACTAGAGCGGGGCACTGCTCTGGCAGGGCCCCACTGCCAGCCTGACAGGAGCCACTAAGCGATAAAGTTTCCAATGTCCATGCATGCGATGCGCGCACATCTAATGTGTAATGGATGTGAACAATACATCTTGAAGAACAAGTTACGAAAAGGTAGATAACCGTTTTTTCCTTTGCGTTTCCCAGTAGGCATAACAACAACTTTCATAGTCACATTGTTTCCTTTTTAATGTTTTGAGAGTAAAGTTTTCATTTTGAAAACTTTGATTATGATCATGGGCTTGTCACCTTGCAAACAAAGGTCTAACAAGACTGAAAATTCATACTGGAAATTAGGCATACATTTTTAAAAGTGAGGGAAATTAACCCTTGGAGCAATTTATTAAGGGTCATGGTGCATTCTTCATCATGGGCAATTTTTAAACCAAGATTGGATGTTTTACTAAAACATCTTCTCTTGTTCAAACTGGAATTATTTTGGGGAAGTCCTATGGCCTGTGGTATACAGGAGGGCAGAGCAGAAAATCACAGTGGTCTCTTCTGGCCTTGTCATCCATGAATCTAATCACAGATTGAAACTTGATTCTAATGTTTCTAGTATCTTCGAACTCTCCTACTTATGTTATGTTCATGTAAATATTTTAAAAATGCAAAAACAAAATTGGAAAAATAATCCCACTATGTTGTTGTTTTTGTTTTCCTAAGTGGAACCCCCTAGCTTTTTCCCAACCCAGTTAACACATCCCTTTCTCGCTAGCCCCCACAGTGGACCTACCCACACATTGTATAGACATGATAAGGTAGAACCTTGGGTAACAACACCTTCCATGCACTGAAACTATTACGCAAGAGCCTTCATTGGAATCATGTTACAAGGCAACCTTATATGTTCCTTCTTGGGCCTTAAGCAAGTCAGGACCACCTCATGATGAACAGTGCTGAAGTCTGCTAATAAATCTATTAATGTGGACTCCTGATCTTTAGTCCTTTAGAACCAGTATTTCCAGTGCAAACTGAATTCCATAACTGGTCGAAAGCCAGATCGGCAAGGATCAAAGATCTGAGGATTCTAGAATATCAGAGCTTTCTCCATAAACTTAACCAAAATGGAAAATTATAGATGGTCATATTGTCTGTTGCAAGTAAAGATTTCTTGTGTAAAGGTCATACACAATTTCTCTTAAGAGTCCTAGGACAATCTCTACCAATCATGGACCTACTATTTCCTTACCAACCTTCGACAGCCAGGTGCAGGAAGTGGATCAAAGTACTCCCTGTACATCCCAAGCCTCAATGGGGATCACTAACCTTAACTAAGTCAGAGATGATCTAGCCTCCACTCCTTCAAAATTCTGTTCTCCAGACAGTCCAGTCTAAACATGAAAGATTTGCTGTGTGCAATAAGGTATTTCATTGCAGCGGGATGTACTCAAATCAACCTGCCAGGAGAACTGCTTGGATTAAATAGGCTATACACTGCTAAAGCAAATCTGTAGGTGCTGTGGGTAAAATGACGAATTTCTTTTTTGCCTTCTGCACAGCCATACATAAGAGTTTAAGGAATCTTGGACACAGTTAGCCGTCATTAGCCCATAGTTTCTGCAACTGCTGCTCCAGCCATTCTCTCATGCACTTCCTCTGTACCAGTAAACCAAGATGACCTATGAGGATGGAGTTATTTTTGCTAACACCTTTCCCGTAAAGTTCTTTGTCAGTCCAAGGAAATGTTTTAATGGATTTCAGTATAGATAGTGCATTAGCCTGAATTGTATCAACTTCAATTCAATATTTTTCACTGCTGTTGCAGAGTTTATCCAGACATGCCTTAATAAGTCATATCTTCTTCAGATTTAGACTACTTATAGTCTGTGCACGGTCAGAGCATTCTGACTGGGCTTTCAATGTTGTGACCCTGTATTGTGGAATTTCACTTTTTATCAAATAATGTTTTGGCCAGTAGATCTGCTAAAGGGGGTTATCCTGGATATAGGAAGTCCAGGAACAAATGCTTTTTACAAGCTAATATGTATTTGCAGAAATGTGTGCAATTTTCAAGGATCATATCTGTCATTTTAGATATTTTCAAAATCTACCATCTTCCTATAAATTAGAATATGTTGAATTCCATTATCTTTCTGCTTAGGCAGGGATATTATTTTAGTTTTCTGTCAAGTGTGTGAATTGTTCCAAAGATATGCTCTGTTGTACAGTCCATTTTCTAACTGAATGATTTAAAGGCAGAGCCTCATAGAAGGCAAGCTTTCTCAAACTCACTCCCAATGAGATGAAGCAGAACATGCTACAATATATCTAGCCATATGGCAGAGGTACCTGGCCTGTTCCACGCATGGGAGAAATGCAAGACAATTGAAGATGTGACATCACAGCATTTCCCCTGACAAATTTGCAGTTCTTTTTTTTCCCCATCATATTTTATACGTTGTAGAAATTCTGTTCCATCAGTGCAAATCTTCTCCACATTCAGAAATGCCTCCTGAAGTCATACTATCTGAAACTGTAATTAGTGCTATACAAACATAGGCGGTGTCATTCCAGCTTCTTAGAATCTGGGTGCTGTGCTCTCTCGATCCTGTCCATCAGTATGCCCTGGCATCTCTCACTGTTCCATGCAATAATCTAGGAGGAACTGGAGTGTCTTGTCCTACCCACATATATGTGGAAAGTATTGAATCTGTTTGTGTTTTTTTGAAAGCAGATATGAATAAGGTGTATATATTGGTTGGCAGTCTGTTGATTTCCTCTAAGCATCAAATGATAAGAGGATGCAATTCATGTATCTGTGAGTTCAGGATTCAACAGCAGAAACTGTCTGACTAACATTGATTTAAGGTAGACTGGGAGGGGGAGCTCATCGGTTCAACAGCTCACTATTGGCTTCTTATTACAGCATTCTCCCCTGAGACACACTCTGCATGCTCATTCACCTACCTCCTTCTCTCCCCTCCCCCTCCTTTCCTACCCCTTCATTACTGATTCACAGCAAGAGGCGGCAGCGGCAGCAGCAGCCAGGATTGTCACGAATCAGGGATTGCAATGAGCTCATCCTTTTCTCTTTGCAGCTTCATAACTGCCCTGGTTTTATTGCTCTTATTGCTGCTCTTGTCTGCGGGCACACACATTCATAGATGCACTGGGCCTTGCTAGCTATCCTTTGCCTTTCTCCCATCAGAGCTTTCCTGTTCTCATTCTCTGCCATTTTCCTGCTTTCCAGATATATTTAGATGCATCTGTTCTTTGGTTTGTTTTTTGTAATCTACTTTGGACTCCTGCTAAGTCATCACAGTGGATTATATTCTTCTTTGATTCATAGCAAGATGCCTTGCTCTTTCTAAGAGATTAGCTGAAAGTCCTTGCTGTAGGCAGAAGTGTGAACCTATTTGGGAGACCTGAGGCTAGCTCCTATAATATTGTAGTTTTTCAGATTGTGGCTAGGAGACTGCACTTCTCACTCTGGATACTTACTGCTTATTGCTCATGGAAGAAGGGGTACCTTGCACAACCCCAGCTGCCAAGCTCACACCACCCGTCAAAAAGTCACAGGACATGCATGACGAGAGGAGCAAGCTGGTGAATGAGTATGCATGTCGTGTGCTGGAACTTCTGGGGATGGGGCATCGCCTGTTTGTGCCTCGGCTGCTTGCGGTGAGATCACATTTTCTTGAAATTAATTCATAGCTTATCTGCCGTCCTCCTTTCTCCTCCCTCTGCCTCCAAGGATCCTCTGCAGCTGTTAGATACATGAGGATTCCCCCATTTTCTCTCTGCTTTATACAGCCCACCTAAGAAGCACTGAATCCTGCTCACTGCTGTTCTAACCAAGGATACTCTCTTCTGAGTCCATCACTGCCACTCCTTAATTGGTTTGAGGGGTCATAGGGCTGCTTGAATGTTTTTGTTCTCAATTTCATTGTGATTGCTAGTGTAGTATGTCCTACTCATTCCCAAATACTAATGCAGAATGCATTGGTGCTTAGCATTTGGAATTCCTAACTCCTGATGCCAATGTTAATTTCAGACATGCAGTCAATTTCATCCATAATTTGAAGCTGTGATGCTGTATATTTGCTTACTGCTAACATTTCTGTGCTTGACTGTGAAAATCCAGCTGGCAAGGTGTAAAATGTCTAAATTACCTCTGAGGAGGAAATGGTTAAAGATGCTCTTATCTGCTGGAGCACCTGAACTGTGTCTGTGAAATGGCCTGAAGCTAGTGTGGCTTGTTATGATACAGAGACATCTGACCTGCTTATCATTTGTACAGCAGCGCAAGAACAAAGCCAAACACACAAAATAGTTAAGGTAAAAGACTGCAAATCACTAGCTAGTTCTGCCCAGTTCTCTTCCATGGCTCTGTAACTAAACCAGGCTACAGTTCTGTGGTATAATTGGTCTAAAGCAGTTGTGTTGTCTAATATCCAGTATTTCATAGCTGAACACAAATATTCCAACTAATCTGGTTATTGTGTGTTGGAGAGAGTTCTTTAGCTGGACCCAGGCAGTTTTATAATGGGAAATTGGTTTTCTAGAGGGATAGGGGGGTTTCTTTATTGCCATACTTTCAACTAATCCTGTACTATTCCTAGAGTGACCTAAGCCAGGTTTTTTACAAGTACTTTAGAAACCTATTCTTGATCTCCATTTTCTGCAGTTGACCCAGATAAGTGACAGTCTTTCTTAGAGGATGTTTCAGGCATAAGAA
Source organism: Chelonoidis abingdonii (assembly GCF_003597395.2). Classification (NCBI taxonomy): domain Eukaryota; kingdom Metazoa; phylum Chordata; order Testudines; family Testudinidae; genus Chelonoidis; species Chelonoidis abingdonii. Next base: position 61,412,695 of record NC_133775.1, on the reverse strand, counting down.
GTTAACCAGAATACTCCTTTCCTTCTGCATAGTGAGACAGTCAATCAAAAACCAAGTAGTTTCAATTACTTGAAATGAAAAGTGATGACGAATTTGAATAACATCATTTGGTGTGGGTATGGATTTAGTGCTCATCATAGAAAAAGGCTAATAACAGGTTTGAATCAATCAAACTATAAGTATTATCCAAGCTTCCCCCCGTACCACTCCTAATGTGCCCAAATCCTGAGCTGTATGCAGAATGTATTCCATTAAGGAGTTATTGGAAAAATATGCTCTATAGCAGTTACATCAGCCTATAAAATTCTCACCTGAGACAAGTACACTTGTTGAAAGGCCACTGAAATAGCATTAATTTTGTTTGGGTTTTTCCCTTCATTATCATCATAATTAGACTGAGTGTGTCTAGTCCATGAATGTGTGTTTGGGCCTATACATTTTCATGATTATTTTGCAAGTCTTAACTTACAATGCCTTTTGGAAGTCCATGAGTACACATAACTGAACTGGAGAGATTTGGCAAGAGACATCATGTGTCTTCAGTCACAGAGTTATTAGTAGTGCACTTGTGGATGTCAATACTTTGTGTATAAGACTTAGGCCAGGTCTACATGAAAAATTTTGCTTGTACTGTTGGTGAGCATTGTGATTCTTTTTTTTTTTTTAATGACATTTTTACACTGGGAAAAAGTGCTTTTGCCAGCATAGCTTGTTTTGTTCCAGGAAACAGTGTAAGCTCTACTGGCAAATGCACTCCTTTGCCGGTTTAAACTGCATGTACACTAGAAGAATATACAGACAGATCATTTTCTAACATAGGCAAGGCTTTGGTTCTCAGAAAGTTTACTCACTGCAGTGGTAGAAAGTACAGTAGTTCAGCTTTATCTTATTGGAGTGGCTAATGATGCGGGATCCATGACTAATACTTACAGGGCAGTATTATGGGGAACCATGTTACATATAGTATTGCAGACTTTCTCCTATCTGTGGTAAAGGACTGGATTCAAAACTTTAAAAAAAATTAGCAGACAATCCTTGATTTTAGATTATCAGATTTAGAATATGAAAGAGGTTAAATAAGAGACATACAGTCTGACCTATTTGTCTTGGAAGAGTACATTTTATAATGTGTGAGATCAATAATAATAGTAACACCTAGCTCCTATCTACACACTTTTCATCCATAGAGCTTAAAGCACCTTGCAAAAAGAGGTAAACATCATTATCCCCATTCTACAGATGGGGAAACTGTATAGGGTAAGAGTGTTTGGCATAGGAAACAGATATAATGGTAGGGAATTTAGTAAGGAATTAGAGAGAACAGGGTCTGACTCTCCCCTGCCTTGCACTTTGGGTAGACATTGATCTCTGGTCAAAGAGAGTGTAAAATGCTACCATTTTGATGTGGTAGAGTTTTATACTCTGTGCAGGTAGGTGTAAATGATTATACAAGATGCAAGACAATGGAGTATCAAGTCCATATGCCTCATCACTTTTTAGGTGAGAATTAGAGTCAGAGTTGATGTTGACATTACTGAAGCAGGCTGGAAATTTCTGCAAAGCAGAACAGAGTAATTGAATTAAAAGAAAAACAAGTCAGTTACATTTTCCACTTTGCATGTTGTTAACTATTTTGGGAAGCTTCATTGTGACATTGTGTACTTGCCAAAAAAGGTAATCAAGGTGGGTATGTTATACTGCCCATAATTTCAAAACAGTGTGCATTCTCTTCTCCTGCTTCATGCTTAGGGTTTTCCAAAACTGCACTTTTGCAGTGGAAAGTGCTTTTTCTGAGTTTCAGCAAAATTCCTTGAAGGGCATTTACACATCTACAAAAACACACTTTATCCATTTAAAAAAAACCTAAAATGTTTTACTCACCCTTTTAAAGACATGGCTATGATGAAACAGGCTGAAGTTTGAAACTTTGACTTGATATGGCCGTGGACATCTTTGAGATCTACTATTTTTGTTTGGTTTGAAAGAAAAATCAGTTTAACAAACACAATGATTTGAAAGCTGTGTATTGAGTACTAGAAAGTGTCCTTAAGTCCCCACATGCACAAAAACACAACATGGATATGCAGGTAATTAAGTTGGACTTGATGGTTCACCAAGCTTACAAACTTTTTTGGTGAAACAAGCTGTTTGTCAGCTCTATGAGCTGATTAATTGCAGACAAAGGAATTTACAGATCTTTGTCTGCTGAATGGCTCCAGAATTCTTCCTTGATCCATCATTAAGGATCACAAAAAGTCACAAAATGGAAGGCTTACGGTGTCAACACCAGTATAATTTGTATTACACACTGTGATGGATGTTCACCCCATTCTTACCCTGAAAGGGTTAATACAGATTGAGAAGGGGGCTAATTAACCCAAAAGGCCACAAGTGAGGGGAATCAGGTGGCTGAGTAGTCCCCTGACTTGAGGGAGTGTCACCGGCTGGGTAGTGAGCAGGAAGAGTGCCTGAACTGTTGCCACTTCCTAGGTAGCTGGTGGGGAAACCCCTGGCCTGGGGCCCTCTAATCAGCAGTCAAGGTCTGCCCTCCTATTCCTTGCTGTTTTCTCCTGTGCCTTTCTTACCTTGCTGGCTCTCCCACCTGTCTGGGTGTGCCAGCCCAAACTCGCTCTGCCCAGGGAGTATCTGTAGGCTACTTTCTCTAGCCCCAAACACATCTCCCAGAGGGCAATTGTAGAGTACTCTTCTGCAGCCTCTTCCTGTTCTCAGCTCCTAGACCAGGGGTCAGCAACCTTTCAGAAGCAGTGTGCCGAGTCTTCATTTATTCACTCTAATTTAAGGTTGCGCATGCCAATAATACATTTTAATGTATTTAGAAGGTCTCTTTCTATAAGTCTACAATATATAACTAAACTATTGTTGTATGTAAAGTAAATAAGGTTTCAAAATGTTTAAGAAGCTTCATTTAAAATTAAATTAAAATGCGGAGCCTCCCGGACCGGTGGCCAGGACCCACGCAGTGTGAGTTCCACTGAAAATCAGCTCCTGTGCCGCCTTCAGCACCCGTGCCATAGGTTTCCTACCCCTGTCCTAGACTTTTATACAGAAAGGCTCTTCCTATTCCTGCCCAGCTGAGCCTCATTTAATCAATCCCTTGCTCCTGGTCCAGGTGCAATCTGGGCAGTTAATTGGCCCACCTTAACTCTTTCCAGTTTTATGTGGGGTGGACACCCCATTACACACACACACACACACACACATGTTTTCTATTGCTTTTTTCTTTCCTGTTCTAATGAATAGCTAAATATTTCTGTTGGTTGAACAATTTAGAGCATAAGACATACACAAATGCAGTCAGTGAACATTATTCTTAGAATCTTTACTTTGGTATTTTTTGACTTCATGTGCTTTTCACTGCGAAACTTTAACATTTCAATTAACAGGGTCATTTAAAAAAAATTAAAAATGCACAGTGAAGTAGAAAAGTCCAAATATTAAGGCTTCAGCTAAACACTGTGTATCTGCTCTAAAGCTTCATAACTTGTACTTTTCAATGGTTATAGACTCAATCCAGCAAACTCTTACTCATATGAATAGTTCTTATTTACATGAGTAGTGAATAATAGTAAATGAATAGCTTAGGAGAACAACAAAATAATAGATGTACATTATACAAAACACAATTTGGTTCTCCTAGCAAGTTCCTTGCATCAAAGTTGGGTTCAATGTTTTGAGTGTTTTTTATAATAAACCATTACTTTGGGAGTGTGGTGCTTTTGGAGTTCCAAGGGCTTGATGTTCTAACTGCCTAGGAGAATTGCATTCAGAATAGTCCCGGCAATGTTCTGAACCCCCCTAATGTATTTGGAATACATTTGAAAAGTCCCATTACTAGGTGGGGGAAAATTGCCTCACAGCGCATTTGAAGACTGACTTTGGTGCTTGTTTTCAAATAGTGCTTTCTCTTCCCTGCTACCCTTATATCATATTAAGACATACTGGAGCAATTGTTGCAATTGTTGATTTAACTGATTTACAGGGCACCTATCTGGAGCTCTTGGTGCAATATATTTGTTAAAAAATACGAATAGAATACAGTACAGACAACACAAGTGAACAGACTAACCCAGGCCAATTCAAACTAAAGTCACCTAAAACTAGGATAATCTAATTCCAGCACTCAATCCCCTTCCTTATCATAGCCTGGCAAAAAGATGGGATTTACAGTGTGCCTGGAAGGCTAAGAAATCAAGGATGGAAAACATTCTGTCAGCAGTCCCTCCATCCGTTAGAGGTCCATCAGGGTAGTATCTGAGCTCCTTCTACATAAAATCAATAGCAATAGAAAAGTCCTTAGTGGACTTCATGGAGTCTCTGGCACGTCTCCCTTTATGGCGTCAGAACTGTACTTGGGGATAAGTTTTGTTTGTTTGTGTAGATTTTTTGAGGGGGGAGGGATTTGGGAATAAATTGTGAATGACACGCATTGTGGAAATACTTTCTCAAAGAGGAAAGTTTTGCAATATAATGAGTGGCTGCAGCTCAGATGCCTCCCTTGATTGCAAATGTGGCAGTATCACACATGGGGAGAGGTGATCACTCAGGTTGCCGTTTACCAAATCATTTATGTTTTTTCAGTTAACACTAACCCTTTGAACTTTTACCCAAAAGCTGATAGGCAGCCAGTGCAGATCATTGGTACTGCATGTTCTCTGTATGCGGGATTGCTTAATAAGCAAGCCAACACATTCTTCAAGTTCCATATAATAATTCCCAAAGTGTTGCCTTATGTGGAATACACTACAGTCACCCTGTCTTGAGTGATAAAAATACGGATAGCTCAGGTGAAGCCTGCATCCAAAAGAAATGGTTGCAGGTACAGTTTAAACCAAATATTTTTTTGGCCACAACAGCATTGATGAGCAGCCCCAAATCAGTTAAATGCATCAGCATTCCATCAACATTGCCTTATTCCCGTCTGGATCGAGCCTCAGCCAGAGCCAGATATGATTGTTCGCATAGCCGCTGGAACAATTTGTGTAGTGGGGGTGCTGAGAGCCATTGAACCAAACTGTAAACCCTGTATGTGTTGGAAACCACTTTAAGCTAGGGGATGCAGCAGCACCCCTAGTTCCAGCACCTATGATGGTTTGTAGAGCTGCATGTCATCAACCTGCTGAAGGTACTTTTTCTCATATTCCTTCACTAATGATCCCCGTGGCCTCATCTACTATGAACAGAGGAGTAGCCAGATGGAACCCTACGGGAGAGTTTTTGGGGCAGAACAACACTTGCTCTCTGGAATCACACCCATAAAGGAACAGTGCCACTCAAGCAACTTAAGCCACTCCTTGAGGGGTCATGAACCTATCAACCATATCTTGTGATCAGTGGTGGCAAAGATTACCAACACACCCAAAAAATCAGCATGGACATTTGATCATCTTCTGTTATTAGGAGGAGATCATTAGTCAACACATCCAGTGTAGTTTGTCCCCCGTTCATGGGCCTTAAGCCTGACTGAGGAAATCTGAGGGCTCCCCCACTACAGCCTTCTCCATGATGTTTCCCAAAAAGGGAGATGAAAACAGGTCAATAACTGGCAACATTGTCAGTGTTGAAATGGCATACTTCAGGTACCATCCTCATGCGCTAAACTACTCAAGAGATTAGTGACCAGGAAAATTCACCCTGGCTCTTTCTACCACTTTAACAAATTTGAAGGAATTTTAAAGCCTTTTTTCTGATGTATGCACTGTATTCTCTCACCGTGAAAAATAGTTTGTAATAGAAATGAGAGCAGAAATGAAAACACCTGCACAATCTTGAGTACTGTTTAAAAATCGTGTTAAGCTTAACTAGATTGTTCCTTTCAGGCCCCTTGTTCCATCTTTTCTGGGCCTAGCTGCTACTGCACTTTCAAAGGGCTGTTGTTTGCGGCCAGCTGGGCCACTTTCTATGCTTGATTGTTTCTGGTACATGCTTTTAAAGCCTGCAGCTTTTTGTTGAAATATAATTTAAAGCATTTGGGAAAAAATATATTTGCTCTTTTTAAAAAAGTGTTTATATAGTTAATTTAATTATTTCTATGTAAATGAGCCAATCTTGCAATAAGAATATCCAGGTTCATAAGGTGTGTAGCACAGATTCATAACTGAAAGCATCAGGATCATTTTCTCCAGTTAAATTTTCACAGATTTTAAGACCAGAAGGGATCATTAGAACATTTAGTTTGATCTCCTGCATAGTACAGGCCACAGAATTTAATCCAGTTATACCTGTATTGAGCCCAATCACTTGTGTATGACTAAAGCGTCTCTTCCAGAAAGGCATTCAGTCTTCATTTGAAGACTTCAAAAGATTTTGAACTGGTGAGGCTACATTTGGGAAACTGAGTAGTTCACTTTGGGGATTTGTCACACATACACCTATTGCATGTGTGCAGCCCTGACTGCTGTGCAGACATAGTGCATTGTACACATGGAAGTTGGGCATTCACATTTGAAAATTTTACATTAAAACATAAGAATGGCCATACTGGATCAGACCAAAGGTCCATCCAGCTCAGTAGCCAATGCCAGGTGCCCCAGACAGAGTGAACCTAACAGGTAATGATCAAATGATCGCTCTCCTCCCATCCATCTCCACCCTCTGACAAACAGAGGCTAGGGACACCATTCCTTACCCATCCTGGCTAATCACCCTTAATGGACTTAACCTCCATTAATTTATCTAGTTCTCAAGGCAAGGAGTTCCACAGATTGACTGTGTACTGTGTGAAGAACTTCCTTTTATTTGTTTTAAACCTGCTGCCCATTAGCAGTTAATTAATTAATTAGTTGCAGTCCTTTGTATTCTCTCAAATGCAGAAGTTAATCTTATTAAATTTTACATACATTTTTAGTAAGATGTGAGTAACAGAAACAAATACTAATCTCTATGATACTGTTCATATTGTCCTGTCAGCAGCACTACTGGATTTCTGTTGAATCTTAATCTCTTCCCTTTTCCAGGTACAGTACTGGCTATGTTTGTGGCTCAGTACCACTGTGATAAGCATTAAATTGAAAAATATAGAGGTGGGGTGTAATGCTTTTTCTGGCACAGTGCTACATATGACATTTAGTGTCACAGGCTCCCTCACATTAATGATTTGCTGATACTTGTTATAACTCAGAAGCACTTTTACATCTGCTGATGATGTCTGCAGCCATATACAGTGTCTTTCTAGCAGGGAGTTACTGAAATTAGCAACAATCTAAGACGCACAAACCATCTCAAAAACACCATAATTCTCCTCCTAGCTTTTTCTGTCCCTGAGTTCCATCTTGACAGACTTTGCTAGATTTACTTTCTCAGCCTCCAGGTATAGAAAGATAAGTACATCAGCTTGTTAAACTCCTCTTATCATGCTACTTTATCTGGGATTTTTCTGGATGTGCTCTTGACTTTTTATTTCATCTTATAAGATGTAAGTTAGAGAATCATTGTACTAGAGGATGTTTTTTGAGCTAATGTGAACACTGGCTGTTCGGAATACATTTAATAGATGATAAATCCAATAATAGAGCAGGTATGGATGTTCTGTGTGTTTATAATAGTTCTTATCTGTATTTCGTTGCAGACCTCAAAGGAGGACCTTTTACAGGCTGATTTTGAAGGGGCTTTAAAATTCTTCAGAGTTCAGCTGCCAAAGAGGTACAGAGCAGAAGAGAACGCTAGAAGACTAATGGAACAGGCCTGCAACATTAAGGTAAGAGTGGTCTTCACTATCTCTAATTTTTACTCTTCATATTTAAACAAAATATTGCATCAGGCTTTTTTTCCTCAAAATCTGTTTTGAATAAAGCAACTAAGTAAAATAGGGAAATTGATTTATAGTTGGAAAAGTAAAAGTAGAGATGTCACTTAATTAGTTAATTTGTAAATAGTCAAAAGACTAAAAAGCTGGATGGTATGTCAGAGGCTCACCCACCATTTGTCAATTTGGGCTACCAGATGTCTTGCCTTTGAGGCTATTAGTCTGCCAGGTATGGTTTTATACTATAAATATTTTGGAGTAAAAGACCATTTTTCTTGCAGTTCATGCTTACTGAGACAATGGTCCTCTGTCCAAATGATACCCCAGCCAAAGCCTTATCTATAAGCAATGGGCTTCTTAGGAGCTCTGTACTAGGGTTGTGTTTTTGTAGTGATGGATGGCTAACCTGGGGAAACTCTCACAGTTCTTCCATAAGTCTACGCTAGGGGAAATAATGACTTTAAGTGGGTAAAGTGGCAAGAGGATGTAGCAATGAGATGTTGTGGGAGTGGTCTCCTCTTCGATCTGGCATTTTTCTTTTGAAATGATTATAGAAGTAGAGCTTAACCATTTGGTAGCAAATTTTGGTCCTATATACAAAGGGGTATTCTTAACTCAAGTCTTGGAGGCTTTTCTATTAATTGGAATTGTGTAAGTAATGCTCAGCAAAATGGACTGAGAAGCTATTACCAGAAAGTATGATCTTCCCACTGGGAAAAAAAATTAGAAAATGAAGCTTTTATTTAATCACAGCGCACTACTGAGAACTAGTTTCTTTCTGCTTTTCGAGTTTAATACTTTGTTAGGCTCGTACTTTGTATGTATTAATATTAAAACACTTATCTCATGGAAGTGAGAGACTCTCAGCACTAGGTGTTGAGTCCAGCCTATAGAAGACAAATGCTATGCAAATTGTTTCAAACAATGCTGCCAATGCACCTCAGCCTTCATCTGGAACACCACTAACTCCAATTTACTTCTGCATTTGAACAGAGATTGACAGTTATTCTTCAAAGTGACTGCACATGTCTATTCCACTGTAGGTGAATGTGCACTTAGTGAATGTATGTCAGAGATTTTTTCGCTCAACAGAGCCTGTCAGGGTGGCTCAAGTGCTCTCTGCTGCTGTGCGCCATTCTGTACAGGTATAAAAGGTGGAGCCACCCCCAACCTTTCTCACTTCCTTCTAACTGCCCATGACAATTGTTGGAATGGATTCAGTCTTGCTCCTGCAAGTTCTTACCTCATTCCAGTGTAAATTATACCCATTTTCTTAGAAATATTAATGAGTTAGGGTTAGTTGTAAGTTTCTGCAGTTTAGGATTGTATATCAACAGGCATTTCTTGGTCGCTGTGATTTCATCTTGTAGAATAACATGTTGAAGTTTAAGGACAGGTTAAGAGACGGCAGGAGGTCGGACTTAAATGTGATGGTGGACAGGGGCAAGTTGGTGGCCAGAACAATTCTTCAGGCTGGCTTGGATGCAGCTGACTCATCAGCTGAAGTCATGGTATCTGCCATATCTTAGGAGGAGCTGTTTGTGGCTGCAGTCTTCTGGTCTCCCTCCAGAGGTTCAGGAGACCATCCAAGACCTCCCATTTGTAGGTCCTTCCCTTTTATCAGATAGGCGCTGTAGCCTAAAGGATTCAAGACACTGAAGTTGCTTGGAAGTTACATGATGGTGATGAAAAGGAAGCAGTTCTGCCCACAGCAGACCCACAGATTTCCAGGCTTTATATCTCAGACCCAAAAATTACAGGAGGTAACCACTGCCACCCTCCTGTTCTGCAGGCTTGGCTTCCCCATCTAGTGGCTTAGTCCAAAGAAGTGTTGGTCAAGGACAGACTGCCTGCCCCAGAGTGCCATCTGCTCCTACCCCTGCCCCCATTTGCCCACTGTTTACCCTACTTCCTAAGTGCTTGGTCCCACATCATTTCAATTCAATGGGTCTTAAGCATGGTGCATTTGGGATTCACCCACCAATTTGTTTCTTTTCCTTCTTCCCAATCCCCCTCTCCCTCTCCCTTCAGGGACCACTCTCAAGACCATTCTTCAACAGGAAGTCCAATCTCTTCTTCAAATGGGGGCAGTAGAGGAAGTTACTCTCTTCTTCATGGGGAGAGGTTTTTAATCCTACTCTTTTCTTAGTCTGAAAGCAAAAGGTGGTCTCAGGCCTCTCTTAGATCTAAGAGAGTTAAACAGATTCCTGAAGAAAATAAACTTTTGCCTGGTTATTCTAGCTTCCATTATTCCTTCCTTGGAGCAAGGGGACTGATATGCTGACCTCAGCTTGAAAGATGCTTATTTCCATGTGGTAATCCACCAGAACCACCAGAAGTTTCTCAGTTCATGGTAAAGGGTATCCACTACCAATTTACTGTGCTTCCATTCAGACTGTCGGAAGCTCCTTGCGTTTTCACAGAATGCATGGCAATGGTAGCAGCATTCCTTTGAAGGGTTGGGGTATGTGTTTTCCCTTACCTGGATGACTGGTTGGTGAGAGGCCAGTCTAAGTCTCAGGTTCTGGCCAGTGCAGCCATTATCTGGTCTACCTTTGATGTGCTGGGGCTTTAGTCAGCTTTGACAAATCAATTCTGAAACCAGTACAGCAAATAAAATTTATCAGAGCAGTCCTGGACTCTACAAAAGTCAAAGCTTTTCTGCCACAATCAAGGTTTGAAATGCTGCGGAGTTTAGTTCTACAACTAAAAGCATATCCTGTCACCTGAGAGTACAGTTGCCTTGGGCACATGGCAGTGTGTACTTATGCACAGAGCGATGCAAACCAAACTGCATTTCAGAAAGCTATACGGGTGGCTAGCTTCAGTGTATTTCCTGAGCCGCCATCATCTAGACATGATGGCACAAGAACCACTGCTAATCTTGTCATCTCTGGACTAGTGGAGAGACCCTCTGAAAGTTTGTGGCCCCACTGCTCCCCTGCAACCAGCACACTCTTTAGATTCATCCTCACTGGGTTAGGGAGTATAATGGGGTCACCGCAGACTCAAGGTCTGTGGTCTTCCCAAGATCTAAAGACTCATATAAATGTCAGAGAATTGCAAAGTGTCCATCTTGTGTATTGGGCCTTCCTTCCACATATTAAGAGAAAAAATCTGCTAGTGTTAACAGACAACATAGCCATCGTCTTTTATGTAAACAGACAAGGATGAGCACATTCGATTTGTTTTGCGTGGAGTTCTGCATAGCCAACTCTGTTCACGTCAGAGCTGCTTCTCTTCTGGGGGTGCAGAATATGCTGGCAGATCAATTGATCAAGTCCTTGTCAAATGATCACATCATCCAGACATGGCCAGGTCCATCTTCGGACTGGGGCACTCCCCAAATGGACCTGGTTGCAGCAAGGACCAAAGGAAAGTGTCATCAGTTCTATTCCCAAGGAGGTCACAGCCCGATTTGTTGATGGATGCATTCTTGTTGTCCTGGAAGAACACCTTACTGTATGCCTTCCCTCCAATCCTGTTACTGCCCAGAGTATTGTCTGAGATCATATGAGACTAGTGTGGCATCAGCAGCGCTGGTTCTCGACCCTGATAACCTTGTCAGTCAGACCTACATTGTCTCACCTGCTGAATCCAGACATAATTTTCCGGGACCATGGCCGCCTCTTCCACCCCAACCTGTGGGCCCTCCACATGACAGAATGGATGCTTCATGGCTACCACTGTTAGAAAAGACTTACTCAAAGAACATGAAAGAAGTATTTCTAAATAGTAGAAAATCTTCAACTAAGAGTAATTACCTGGCTAAATGGAAGTGTTTTTCCATTTAGACCTACCAGAAAGTCATCCCTCTGAAGCAAGTCCCCATCCATCACATGTTGGGCTATCTTCTGTACTTGAAACATCAAGATCTAGCAATTCTTTCAAAGTTCATCTGGCAACTATCTCTGCTTTCCACTCATCCATGAATAACAGATCTCTTTTTTCCAGTCGCATCCCACATGTACAAGAACTTATCCACCCATGGGATCTGAATCTCCTATTAGCAAAGTTAATAGGACCACCCTTTGAACCACTGAAGACTTGTTCTCTATTCAACGTCTCTCTTAAAGTGTTGTTTTTTATTGCAACTACCTCAGTTAGAAGAGTGAGCGAGTTGAGAGGTCTGGTGTCAGGGCCTCCTGTAAGGTCTATTTTAAGAACAAGGTTTACCTTTGCCCTCACCCTAAGTACCTGACAAAAGCTGTTTCCAAATTTCACATTAATCAGGCAATCTATTTGCCAACTTTCTTCCAGTAGCCTCATGCTCATAGAGATGAAGAAAAGCTCCACTATTTAGATGTTAGAAGAGCTTCAGCTTTTTACCTAGACCAGACTAAATCATTTAGGTCATCGTCACAATTGTTTGTCACAGCAGTGGACAGAATGAAAGGTCACTCGGTATCCTCTCAGAGGATTTTCTCTTGGATTTCTTTGTATATGTGTTTATGTTGCCAGTTGGCTCATGTCATTCCACCGGCTAGCATGCTAGCACATTCAACAAGGGCATACGCACAACTGTGGCTTTCCTGGGACAATTGCTACTCTGGACATGGTCATCTGTCCTCTCACTTGCTTCTCATTACACTAGAGCTCTTCAATTCAGGAACGATGCCAGATTTGGGCATGTTGTTCTATAATCACTGTTCAAATAGACTCCAGGCCCACCTCGAGATTGATCTGCTTGTAAATCACCTACAGTGGAATGGACCTGTGCAATCACTCAAAGAAGAAGAAACAGTTGCTTGCCTTTCCATAACTGTTGTTTTTTGAGATGTGTTGCACATGTTCATTCCATGACCCACCCCTCTTTATTGGAGTCTATGCAGTAGAAAGAAACTGAGGAGGGTCAAGGGCAGCTCCGCCCTTTATACCTGCATGCAGTGGCACATGGCAGCAGAGGATGCTTGAACCACCCCAATGGGTATTGCTGAAGGAGAAAATCTTTGACATCCATGTGCTGGGCATGGACATGTGCAATGCGTCTTGAAGAACAACAGTTACAGAAAGGTAGGTAACAATTTCTGTGTCACATTGGTTGACTATTTTTAGTTGCGCAAAGACAAGGTTTGTAAAGTGAACATAAGGTTGAGACTAAAGTCCCTTTTACTTGTCACCTATGCTTGAACTTGAATCCTTCCCTTCAGAGATGAAAGTATGGGAGGGAAAGGCTTAAAAGGTTAAGCTTCAGGTTTGACATACCTATATTCAGTCAGACCACAGTTCAAATCATGGTTTGAATAATTTGAGGCCTGGTTTCTGCTGAGCTAAATAAATTGATTTCTATGCTGTTTACTTTGTATGCATTTTTCAGAGACCTTAAATATAGAAGTGCCTTAGCTCTGGGTTGACATCATAGCAATTTGTATGGCACTTTTTGTAAGAGAAAGTGTTTGCCCATTTTCTTAGGCCCAAATTTCCCTCACCTTGCTCTTGTGCAATTTATTGCATGCCGGCTGATTGTATTTGAGTGATTTTGTGAATTATTTTGGAATCATGCAATGTAGAAGGTATAAGTATATTAATGATGCTGTTATTAACTTATGTATTATTACCACCCAACCTGGTGACTATTGTGATTTTGGCTACATATGCATAATGAGTCATATTTTTTTTTCAGACTTAGAATGGCTTTCACTCTATTTGGTAAATTAAATCTGTGCAGAGTATGGATTTCTCAGCATATTCATACCATGTCAATTTTTCTTCCAGTCAGTTCATTATCCTTTTAAAGGATTTTGCATTAAAATCTTTTGTCATTCATTGCTTTTGTCCTCCTGCAGCTTTTCTAGCTGAGTTCCTATTTGCTGATATGCAGCCAAAGCTATTAGCCTATTCTGAAGTTAAAAATTGTTATAAAGTTTTGCATCACACATAAATGCAATCCCCAAACTAGTAGAAATTACCAAAAAAGCACAGTGTAGTATGTCTTCAAATTAATTATTCTTAGAATAGTTAATCCTAGTTTAAAAAAAAAAAATGTCAATAGAGTACAAATTTTATTTTGTATATAGGAACATCTTTTATATCTGTTGGGATAGCAAACTGTATCTTTAAATGATTCACAACATTAATTAATACAAGATAATATTATGGTATACATTATAAGAAACAATGGTGTGTTGTGAATAGATGGAAGCAGTTTGCCAAAAGACCAATAACAGAGGGAAAGACGAATTAGGAGGGATAAAGCAAGGGAGAACAGATACGACCTGTGAAAAGGGGAGGGCGATCAAATGAAGCAGACATGCGGAGGTATGCTCTTCCAAATAGCAAGAGCTGCAGAAAGGAATGTTCTTTCATGAAAGGTAGCCATATTGTGCAGAGAAATGGAGGCCGATACTAGTTTAGCAAGGGAGGAGGAAACCAAATCTGTGAGGTTGACACTAGCAAGAGCATGGGGTCCTTTCAAAACAGGAAAGGGAATTCTGAACTAAATTCCAAAATAAATTGGAAGTCTGAGTTGTTTGAGGGTGTGATGTTGACACACTTGTTTATTATATGTATAAGAAGGCAGAAAGTAGAATTCTGCACATACTGGAATTTGAAGGGTGAGATGAAGGCACAACTTAGTTCAGCAGAGGTGGAATCAAGGCACTGTCCTACTTAGGCTATGTTGCAGAGGTATGCACATCCAGATAGGTAGTGTTGGAGGGAGTGGAAGGACAACTCAAGGTTAAGAATGATGCCGAGTTCATCGGCAGTGGAGGGAAATGGAATTAAATTAGAAGAAAAATGTCAATTTAGATTTAGTGTCACAGGCTGGCAGTGTGTGTGTGAAACACCCCACACCATCTTGTTAGAACATATTATTCCTGCGAAGGAATGTTAAGTGGGTTCTGCTGACTCCCTGAAGCAAGTGGCTAATTAGCTTTCTCAAACATAAGAGAGGTGGGCAGGGATCTAGCAATCCTGTTAAAGGAAGCCTAGGAGCAACCAAGCCTGGTGAAAAGATTTCAGCTGAACTTCACTTATCATTAATTTCTTCTTTGAGAGATGTCATATGTGCATTCCACTCTTGGGTTGGTGTGCCAGCCTACATCCGTCAGAAACTTTTTCTCTTAGCGGTACCCATTGGGCAGCTCGAGCTCCCCCCTGCTGCTGTGCACCACCGCATAAAGGGAAGAGCTGCCTCTAACCCTCCTCAGTTCTTTTTTAGCACCCATAAGTCATTGGAACTCTGTTCAATACCAGAACAGTGCTCGCTCTCTCCCTCTCTGTCTCTCTAAATATAGTGTGTGTATGTATGTATGCATATGTGTGTGTGTGTATATACATACACACACACATATAGTTGGTCTAGTCTTCAGTATAGTTAGGATAGTTAGTAAGTTTTAGATATGTTTAAACAAACAGCAAAGAGTCCTGTGGCACCTTATAGACTAACAGATGTATTGGAGCATGAGCTTTCGTGGGTGAATACCCATTTCGTCGGATGCATGTTTCAGATTTGTTGTTTTCGCCATTAGGGTGGTTTCCTATTCACAAAACAAAGTTTTGTCACCAGGCTTCAAGCCGTGCGCTTCTTGCTTAAGGCTGATGCTAGTGAGCAACCGCACACATAAAGGGCTGGTGTCAGATTTGCAGAGTTCAGACCTACAATGAAGGAGGACAGAGAGGCTAGGCTGAAATTCCTGCTGATGGAGGTGGCGCTCAGTTCACTGTTGGAGCCGTCCTGATCTGATTCGATGCCAAATGCTGTAGCTTCAGTGAGAAACTTGCCTCCAGCTTTAGCAGAATCTCAGCACCATTCTCTCTCGCCTGTACCAAGGAAGAAATACAAAACTTCCAGTGAGACCCCAGCTAGGGGAAGATCTCCACCCTCTAAGTCTGTTGTGAGTTGAGTACAGTGCGCCTGAAACCTAAGCATTCTTTATCCAAATCAGTGCCTAAGTTGGCTCAGTCGGCTCTGGCGCCATAAGGAGCACTGTTGAACCTGATGCCGGAAGCAGCACCATCAACTTCTTCAGCACTGGAACAAGAGATCCTCTTGGTGCTGACTACGTCGGAGGTATTTGTGGCAGCAGGAAATCTGCTGTGCTTGTTGGTGCTGGTGTCTCCTTCCTTAAGGAGTCCGATCCCTTGGCACTGACGCCACATCCACCATTGATTCAACTTTCAGTTTCACAGTTGCCTGCTTCTGGGACACACGGGCCCTTGGTACAATCCAAGAGGAAGCCTGCAAGGATTGCAGCGCACCCCCTATCACCAGGCTCTCAGCACTGGTCCCCAGACTGACTGGATCAGCCCCATTATGGTCAGGAGAAGGGGAATATTTGTTGTTGGACTCTGAGGTGGGCTCTTACATCTCACAACCCTGAAGCAGGACCCACTGCTCTAAGATCCTCTTTGTCAACCTAATACTATGACTCTTCAATAGGATCTACTGTGGAAATGTGGTCAGGACAGTGGGGCCCTGCCCTGTATTAGTGGCTATTTTGGACCCTGGAGAGTTCCCCCAGCTTCCAGATCTTTCCCATACAGTGCATACTCAGTGCCTTCACCTAGGAGGGCAGAGTCTGCTCACTGAGCAGTTCGGTCCCCAGAGTCTGCTACCAAGCAGGTATTGAGCATCAAGAAGAGGTTCCAGGACCTGAGCGAAAGCTGGTAGAAGAGATTCTACCACCTCCAGTCTTTCCCTACTCTTTACCCACTTCAGATGAGGCTGTTTCATCCGGGACAACTCCACCCCATCCTGATGATTTTAATGTTTATCAGAAGTTATTAAAGAGAGTGACTACAGACTGAGGTGTACAGGTTGAAGAGGTTAGAGAGTCCTCACTTTGCCTGGCTGACATTTTATCATCTGTGGGTCTGTTTCCAAAGTAGCTCTGCCAATTTATGAGGCAATACCAGAGCCTATGGCAGACGCCATCCTCTTTGCCGCCCACCACTACCAGGGCAGAAAGAAAGTACTATGTATCCTCCCAAGGTTTTGAGTACCTTTATACTCACCCCCCTCTGGACTCATTAGTTGTCACAGCAGCTAATCAGAGTTACGGAGCACCAGGCTGCCACTTCCCCAAATCAAAACATGCTATGAGGTTGGATTTATTCATCGGAAAGATTTATTCAACGAGAATTTGCAGCTGCATATAGTTAACCAACAGGCTCTGTTGGGGCGATGTGATTTTAATTTGTGGGACTCCATGAAAAAGTTCAGGGAGCTTCTCCCAGAGAACACTAGGGAGGAATTCTCTTCTTTGGTCAATGAGAGAGATCAGTTGTGAGAACTGTGTTGTAGGTGTGGCTGGACGCAGCAGTGTCAGCAGCTAGAACCCTGGCTTCTGCAGCTGCCATACATAGATCATCCTGGTTGCAGTCTTCGGGCCTTCCCTGGGCAGTCCAGAATACTATTCAGGACCTGCCATCTGAGAGTCCTTCTGTAATTCCCAGACCACACAAACAGCAAGCTTCATGGACTTAAGGACACTAAAGCCACCTTGAAGTCCATAGGTCAGTAACATCTGCCCTGTCAGGAAGCACTTTCAGCCCCAGCATATGCACCAATATTCCGCTCATCTGCCTTGACAAGGACGTGTCAAAAAAGAGGTCCAGGGGTGATAGGTGTAGGCCTCCCTGTCCTGCTGTTTTGTACCAGCTCCAGGCCCTTCAAGACACCCAGGAAGTGCAAAGTGGTCGTTTTGATGGGCTAGTGAAGGTCAACATGAGAGTCTCCATCTCTCTAGACCGAAACTCTCTCATCTTCACAAGCCATATGTCTCACTTCCGCAGTGCTTGGTCCCCAGTTACTTCAGGCCAGTGGATCTAGAGCACTGTGGAAGTGGGATATACTCTCCCTATTGCACCTACAGGTGCAATTGCACCTGGTTCAATATGCCAAACTGTGCCTCAGAACTCTGCAGGGCTGGCTGTTATCAGCCTACTCGCCAAGCTGCCCTCAGTTAGACTTAGTGATAAGAGTATCCTCCCAGGGCCTCACATAGATTGGTGGACAAACTCAGCCAATGTATGTGGAGGCATTCTGTGTGCCCGCCCACAATTGACTCTCACACTAGTGACAGATGCTTCTGCTGTGGGATGGGGAGCCAATCTGAGTTCTCTGCCATGCCGACACAAGGTCAGTGGTCCTTAGAAGACTTAGCTTTTCACATCAGTGTCAGAGAACTGACAGCTTTGAGACTGGCATTCCAAGTATTTCTATTGCAGCTCAGTGGAAGCAGCCTGCTAGTTCTCACAGATAATGCAGCGGCAATGTTTTTACCTCAACAAACATGGGAGAGCCTGCAGTTCTCCACTCTGTCAGGAAGACACTTTACTGTGGGAGCTCTGTATTGCCTATTGGATAAATCTAGAAGCATCTTCTCTGCCAGACATACAAAACAGCATAGAAGACCACCTGAGCAGATTGTTTGAGTCACCACAAATGGTGTCTCTGCCCAGATGTGGCCAGATACATCTTCCATTTCCTTTTGAGACAGACACTTAATGAACACTGTTCATAGAATTGTTACTCTACAGAGGACTTCAGAGCTACATCTTCCTTAGTTTCTGCCAATCAAGGGCAAATAGGAGAATAGTTTAGAGCCACTGCATACTTTGCTGCTCCCGTTTATATCAGTTTTAGCCTTTCTTGGCAGAAATCACTGATAATTGTGTCTGGGCTATTGGCCAAAGAAGTTAACTGTCAGCTAGGACAAGTTTCTCTCAGCTTTTGAGAGAGGTAAGTAACCCATCCACTGAGATATTGTGTGATAGACCCAGATGGTTTTGATTTCATATGCCACAATGTATAAATGAGACTGGACACCCCTGATTTGGAAGATTTATACATGATATTTAAAAGCAGTTATTTTCTTTCTCTGTAGCTGGTCGCTTCAGATGAGTAAGAGCAAGCATAGTTGTTTTTCAGACTACACTGATATTTTAAGAACATGTCATCTTGCCTGGAGCTATGACAGTGAGAAACATGCTAGTGAGTAACAGGACATTGTGGGCAATAGTGATGACATTTCTGAGATGAGAAATACTATATTAGCTGCCCCATTGTTACCAGCTGAGCCCCTTTATTTGCTGCTATGTAAGTCGTTAACACCCAGAGTCTGGCCACGTCTACACTACGGGATATATCGAATTAGCTAAAATCGGTTTTATAAAACTGATATTATAAATTCGATTTCATGCGGCCACGCTAGGCATAGTAATTCGGCATTGCGCGTCCATGGTCCGAGGCTAACGTCGATTTCTGAAGCATTGCATTGTGGGTAGCTCTTCCGTAGCTATCCCATAGTTCCCGCAGTCTCCCCCGCCCCTTGGAATTCATTCTGGGTTGAATCATTATTGTCGCGGTGTGCGTTCTGGGTAGTCAATGTGTCGTCAGCCGTCTGCATTCCTTCCTCCGGGAATAAAGACATCAGCTGACAATCCTTGCTCATGTCGCGCCGGATACGTTTCCCTGGATTGCCCCTGGCAGCGCCCCATAGCACGTGCTGGCAGACCCATGGAGCCCCGTTTGCAGCTTGCTTTATTCTTTTTTCCGGCACTGTATGTGTATCTCTGGGCGATGCCCGCGGAGAGCAGGGCGATACTCCAGCGCTACACAGCAGCATTCAACTTGCTTTTGCAATGATAGCAGAGATGGTTACCGGTCGTTCTGTACCGTCTACTGCGGAGAAAACTGGCCAATGAGATGATGGTTATCTCTCCCCCTCTGTAACTGTCCGCTGCTATCATGAGTGCCCCTGGCTGAAATCGGCCGGGGCGCAACGCAAAAGCAAAATTGGGATTGACTCACTTGGGACTGAGTCAAATCCCTCCCTTATGGTTTCTAAAAAAGAGTCAGTCCTGCTAGAATAGGGCAAGAGCTGTATTAGAGGACCAGTGTATAAGAGCACAACTGCTCCAATGGTCAGTATTCACAGGGGTGCCCCTGCAACAACCCCACCCGTTGCTTCCCTCCCTCCCCAACCTTCCTGGGCTACCGTGGCAGTGTCCCCCCCCCCCGCCCCCTCCCAGTTTGTGTCATGAAGTTTATAAAGAAATGCAGGAATAAGAAACAGAGACTTGTTAGTGAGATAAATGAGGGGGAGGTTAGCCTTCCCGGGGCTATGACAGTCCAGCCAGTACGGAATCTTTTCTTTTCACACAGGAAAGGGAGGGGGCTGATGAAATGCTCAGCCCCAGTGCTATGATGAAGACAGTTACCAGCCGTTGTCTGTACCATCTACTGGAGTAACTGGGAGTCATTCCCATTTTTACCAGGCCCCCCGGCCAGCCTCACCTGAGGCCAGCCAGGAGCACTCACGGGCTGATGGCGACGACGGATATCAGTCATATGTACCGTCTACACCAGGGAGGGGGTGAGGAGCGGATTACTGCTCTTCACTGCTGCAGCATCGCGTCTACCAGCAGCATTCAGTACACATAGAGTGACATTGAAAGAAGTCAAGAAATATGATTTCTTTCCCTTTTCTTTCACGTGGTGTGGTGGTGGGGGAGGAACTGCAGGAGCTATTCCCTGAACCACTCCAGACACTGTGTTTGAAGCTACAGGAACATTGGGGAGCTCAGCCAAGAATGCAAATACTTTTCAGAGACTGCTGTGACTGTGGGATAGCTGGAGTCCTCAGTACCCCCTCCATCCATGAGCGTCCATTGTGGTCTCTGGCTTCCCGTTACGCTTGTCACGCAGCGCTGTGTATCCTGGAGATTTTTTTTCAAACGCTTTGGCATTTCGTATTCTGTAACGGAGCTCTGATACAACAGATTTGTCTCCCGCATTACAGTGATCAGATCTAGTATTCCCGTACGGTCCATGCTGGAGCTCTTTTTGGATTTGAGACTGCATCGTCACCCGTGCTGATCAGAGCTCCACACTGGGCAAACAGAAAATGTAATTCAAAAGTTCACGTGGGCTTTTCCTGTTTACCTTGCCCGCTGCATCCGAGTTCAGATGCTGTCCAGAGCAGTCAGTGGTGCACTGTGGGATACCGCCTGGAGGCCGATAACGTCGATTTCCGTCCACACTAACCGTAATCCGATATGTTAATATCGGATTTTAGCGCTACTCCTCTCGTCGGGGTGGAGTACAGAAATTGATTTAAAGAGCCCTTTATATCGATATAAAGGGCGTTGTAGTGTGGACGGGTACAGCGTTAAATCGATTTAACGCTCTTTAAATCGCTTTAAACGCGTAGTGTAGACCAGGTCTCTGTCTTAGATTGTGCTACACTTGTTGCCAGCCTCAGTGCAAAAATGGAAGCAGTTAATTCAACAAATACTTCGCAGGACAAATGCTTTGTTAGAACTCATTCCAAATCTGTTACTCTCACTGAGGTGTATGAGATGGTCACTATCAAATTTATTTAATTTTTAGCAGTAGCAAAGAACAGTTTCTGGATATTTTCTTTGAGATGCAAGTTCACTTTTGTTGAAATTCCCAAAATATTTCAGTGTTTTGTGGTTTTATTGGGCAAGCACTAGAGGCTGTGGGAGAGCCATGCATTTCATGACTGAAATATGGACCAGCAGTAAAAGAATCTGATATGTATCTTAATCCTCTTTAGCTCCTCTGCCATCGTCCACTGTAAGCACTGAAAGTCTAACAGTAGAACCTCAGGGTTACGAACAGACAGAACAACCACATACCTCATTTGGAACTGGAAGTACACAGTGAGGTAGCAACAGAGACCAAAAAAAACCCTGTTATTGCAGGTTTCCTTTAGTGCCAAAACATCAATTTTCTGAGTGTTTGGAAATATACATAAAGGATTCTCTGCTCCCTTGCTTCTTGCACCTTTGAAAAATGGGTATAAAATGCTGCTATTCAGCATTTTACTGCCACTTTGCCTAGGCCTAAGTTATTGTAAAGGGGCAAGGTGGGAGAATCTGGCCCGGAATGTCCACTAAAAGAAATGAGTTCATTTTCCCCAGAATGAAATTCCTTTCAGGATCCACAGAGTGTAAGCAGCAAACTGACTTTTTTTAAAACAAGATCATGCATCTGCCCTGAGAGAGAGACTGTGTGTTTTACTAATACTGAATTGGAAAGTGGCTATGTCGATAAATCAAACAAATATGGTTCTCTTTATGAATCTCAGAGTGTAAGTGCCATGGAGCATTTTTTGTAAATTGCTAAACTAGTGATTAACACGACTGTTTCTAAATACACCCAATGCCCTCTGTAGTTGTACCCAAAAGGATAATTGGAAAATACACTGACCTTTGAAACTAACATGAGCAAAGTTGTTTTATTCCTTGATCTTAAAAATGTGTTATATAAAACAATACTGAAGATTACTTGGAGACAGATTGCATGACTAGTACCTTACATTTACACAGCCAGTTCTTTGATTATCTTACATTTTGAAGTGTTCCAAATGGCCCAGTCCCAAACATATGTGAAAAGTGAGGTTCCTGTTAATGGCGCAAGCTCTTTTTAAAGTTTTATTTCCTACGTTCTTGTTTTTAATCAGTGCTGCTCTTAGTGCTATCTCATCCTAGTAGCACAAATGTGAGAAATGCGTAACTGCTGAAAATAACTTAACATTTCAGTGAATTAATCATTTGGCCCCCTTATCCTCCATCTTCAATATCATGGCTAGAAAGTAGCATAACAGGCTGCTAAGGTCCCTTCATTAGTTTTTGAGAGATGACTCTCAAACTGTCCTGAGGAAACCAAAAGTGAATGTAACTATCTCCAGGGCAGCTAAGAGAAATACCATCTCCTTGGAATCTGGGCACAACAGCTAAGGTCACCTTCAGCAGAACAACAGAAGCTCCTCTGAAGAGGATTTTGGAGGCTCCGCAGTCTTTTTCTGTAGGGAGAAAAGCCACGTTGCCTAAGTTTCAGCAACAGCCGTCAGATGGCTACAGAAACTGACCAAATCTTTGGCTGCCAGAGACCAATCAGTCAAACTTGGCCATGACTTTGTGCTATCTTGTTCTGGCCTCATCTTTCTTCCACATTGTCACATAGAAATATCATCTGGGTGCCTTGTGGTGTGGGAGCTAGTATTCAGACACTGGGTAAATGCTTATAATAGATGGACGGTCTTATCTGGAGAGGAATTCAAATGGCTCCAGCAATCACTGACAAGTATAAAGATTCAAAGTCTCCCTCGGTGCTGAGCCCTTTATGTTGTTCATCTTTGCTATTTATGTTATGTCTAATGTGCTGCTTGGGACTTGGGGCCTCTCCTGCATTCCACTTATTCTGAGACTAAATAATAAACCTGAAAGCAGGGCCACAACTGTGCCAACTCATGATTTTACCACAAGGTTTTTGAGAGTGAATGTTTTTCTTAAAACTGCAGCTTCTGGAGTCATGTTAATACATGAGAATCTCAGCTTTCATTGTTTATTTTTGAAAGTAGGTTTCTAGCCCTCGTGATTTCATAGAAAAGCTTGAAAATATGAACCCTGAAGGTTCAATAACCAGAAAACAAATAAAAAGAAACCCACTTTTTTAAAGCCCACCTTTAAGCCTGATTCCTGGTTTTTGAATGCTCTGAGTTGTCAGTACTAGTTGTGCACTTGGAAAGAAAATAACAAGTTAACATTTGTCTAAACATGGGTAGAGTCTCTCAGACTGAGATCGATCTTCATTCTAGGATTCAAAATAGAGACTGCCCTAGACACAGTGAAACCAAACATAGTCATAACTTTAAAACAAGTCTGAAAGCACAGGCACCACTCTGTGTCTGGAGGATAGTTTGGCAAAAATAGAGAAGCTATGTTAATTGAAGACTGTATGTAAAGTGTGATGGAGGCTGTCTCATTCATTTAGGGTATGTCCCTAGCAGTGACTTACCACCCGGTCTGGAACACATTAATTGGCACTAAGTATGGCAGTTCTCGATTTGAATGGTTCACTAGTTAGGAGCTCACTAATGATTAGGGTCAGTGGAAATTTGCAAGAAATACTACTGTTTTTTTAAGCAATTGTAGGATAATATCCATGCGTTTGGGGGACACTTTGGAGTAACTTGTACTACGTTATTAGATTTGTAGAAATTCTTACATAATTCTGCATCTAGCACAGCTCATACATGTTACATAACTCCAAAGTCAGCATACACCTAAACAGCCAATGGCAAATTTGGCTTATGTATTTGCCCTACATTTGTGGAACCTAAGACACGATTTATTTTGTTCCAAACTTTAAGAGGCTAAGCACTATCAGGCCTGCAGACTGGGGAGGAGGGGAGTGGGCAATTGCCCAGGGACCTGGGTGATTTAAAAGGGCCGGGGGGCGGCATCAGCACAGCAGGGCTAAGGCAGGCTTCCTGCTCACCCTTGCTCCATACAGCTCCTGGAAGCGGCCAACAGTGCGTCCCTGAAGCCTGGGGAGGAGGTCTCCGTGCACTGCTCCTCCCTGAGTGCCAACTCCGCAGCTCCCATTGGCCAGGAACTGCAGCCAATGGGAGCTTTGGGGGCGGTGCCTGCGGGCAGCAGTGTACAGAGGCTTCCTGGGCCCCCCGCCTAGGAGCTGCTGCAAGAGGGGTGTGCCAGTTGCTTTCGCGAGCCACCCAAGGTAAATGCCGACCCTCTGATTCCCTCCTGCACCCCAACCCCCTGCCCAAACCTAGAGCCCAAACTCCCTCCCAGAGCCTGCACCCCTCACCCCCTCCTGCACCAAAACTCCTACCCAGAGCCTGCACCCCACAGCCCAACTTCCTCCCCAGCCTGTTGAAAGTGAGTGAGGGTTGGGGAGGGCGAGTGATGGAGGGAGAGGGGATGGAATGAGCAGGGGGAGGGGCCTCAGGGAAGGAGTGGTGCAAGGGTCTTTGTGTTTGTGTGATTAGACAGTTGGTAACCCTTCTGGGCAGGCATGTGGAAGCCCTGGCCATGCCAGAAGAGCACGCCCAGCAATGCAGCCGGCAGCTTGCTGGGCATCAGCCAGCGCAGGCGCAGACCACTCAAATGTCAGGTGGACCGTGTCTGCACCAGCGCAGTTTGTGCATGCATCAGGGCCCATCGACTATTCTGCCCTGGAGCCCAGAATTGCTGCCGGTGGGCCTGGGCACTGTAAAGTTATCTGATCAGAATCTAAGGGCAAAGTACAGTCTTGTTTACAGCTGAATTTGCCAGGCAGAACAAGGTAAATGAAGGCACCAGTTGCTCATTCTCCCAGTACGATGTAAGACACTATGGGAGAAGGAGGATTTTTCACTTTTGTTTCCTGCTCTTTTCCCAGTCCATTACAGTTACCCTACCAGAAGAAGAAAACAGTAGTCAGATATCTTGCCTTTGGCAATGGCCTGTTCTATATGGAAGGGAAACACCTTCCATAATGTGTCTGGCCAAGTCTATAAAATAGTTGGAGGGGATGGAATTTTCTTCCTGATCTCAGCTAGCCATTCATTTATAACCTCCAGCATGAGGAATGAGATCCTTTCTAATTGCTATACTGCTGAGTCTGATTGAAGATACTCTTCTTATTCATATGTTGTTTATCTCTTTTTGAGTCTTACTAAGCTATTCAAATGTTAATGGCAATTAATCATTGGAACATTGGAATTACCAAGGGAAGTGGTGGCGTATCCGTCTTTTCATGTCTTCAGAACAAAACTGAATTCCCGTCTGGAAGATATGCTTTAACCAAAACACAAGTTATACTTTAATCAAACACAAGTAATTGGGCTCAATACAGGAGGTTAAGAATAGATGATATAATTGTCCCTTCTGGCCTTCAACTCTATGAGCTTGCTTTCCTGCAGTCTAAACATATTGGTTAATGTCTGCTCTTCTTCCTTTGCATAGCTCACATATGACAGCCGGCTTCTCTTCTAATCCCTCCTCACCCTCTTCTCAGTGGGAGGAAAGACTTGGTAATAGCAGCACATTAAGGTCCTGATGAGAGCAGCCCCATCAAACATTGTAACTGTTTTTTCCATCTACACTTCAGAGCAAGTAAGGTTCTCCCATTGGATTGGTAGTATAAGAGGACAGAGTGCTGCTCTCACCACCTTACATGAACAGCAGCTGACAGGTTCAACAAAATTGTGGCTTTTTCTATATGAAACAGTTACCCAAATTCTTGTCACAGGTGCACGTTAACAAGGTGATCTGTGCATCTTGCGAATAACCTTAGCTCTGCCTTGAGGCCAGACCTTTGTGGTACATAGCTAATAGTTTTACTAGTTGAGCCAAAAAGAACAAACTAAGCTAGTAGTGACTATGCTAAACTTGTTTCAACTGGAAATTGTTCTTTATGTAGCTTAAAACAACATTCATTAATAACGTTGAGCTACTTAAATAGTTCCAACTAGCCTTTGAAGCTGACACCTAAGCAAATACTCACCAGCAACCGCCTGCCATACAACATAAACACTAACCCAGGAATCTGTCCTTCAAACAAAGCCGATGCCAGCTTCTGTCCCATATCTATTTCAAGTGACTACCATCATGGACCTAACCAGCATCAGCCATGCCAATCAAGGGCTCGTTCACCTGCACATCTACCAATGTGATATGTGTCCAGCAATGCCCCTCTAACCATGTACATTTTGGCCCAAACGACTCCCAGTCTTACACAATAAGAATAAAATGGACACAACCTGACATCAGGAATTCATAATACATTGAAAAACCAGTGGAAGAACACTTCAGCCTCTCTAACCATTCAGTGACAGACTTGAAGTGGGCAAATTTTGCAAACATAAAACTTCAATAAACAGCCAAAGAGAGACCGCTGAATCGAAGAGAGACTGGGAATGTTGGGTCATTACATTAATTCCCATTTTAAGTTTCTCACACCTTGTATGGTCATCTCGATTATTCACTTAAAGGTTTTTGGGTTTTTTTCCTCCTCCTGCTGATAGCTCATCTCAGTTGATTGGACTCTTACAGTTGGCATGGCTACTTCCAGACCTTTTCATGTTCTCTGTATGTATAAATGTCTTCTTTATGTGTGTTCCATTCTATGCATCCAAAGAAGTGGACTGTAGCCCACGAAAGCTTATGCTAAAATAAATTTGTTAGTCTCTAAGGTGCCACAAGTACTCCTGTTCTTTTTGTCTGAGGTGAATGAGTGATAATATTCACACCTTTATTGAAACTGCTCTTTGGCCTGGAAACAGTTTCCTGCTGGGCTGGATTAACAAGTAACCATGCATTGATTTGTGTGTAAGGGAATCTATCTTTGCAATGGGAAGGGCTAGAAATCTTGTTTTTGCCATGAGACAGGAAAAGCCCACCCAAAACCCAGAAAAAAGTGAGAGAGCTCCTTGTAGAAAGGCTCCAAGGATGCAAGAGCTGTTCACTCTCCTGGCTCTGCCAGTGCTGCATCAAATTAATTTTCTGACATAAGAGACAGAAAAAAATTGCTCATTTATCGATTTCTGAAGAAGTCAAATCCAACTGGAGAGAATTGTTTTCAGGCCTATAGGAAGTGCTGCCGTGTCATGTGGGATTTCTTATTAAAAGCTGATTTTCAGTTCCACTTATTATCCATATGCTGTTATCTCCAGTTTGCAGAACTGCAATCCTGTTGTCATAATAAGGAGGGTCATGTTTTTTTTACTGCGCACTCTGTTCTCTACTTGGGCTGTGACTCTGATTCATGGTATAGCATCATGCAATGAACAGGCACTTCTGAACATCAGATTGAAGCTCTATAAAAGAAGAATACTTTTCTTGCGTAAGCCTCTAGATTCATAATTTCCCTTAACTCAGCTAAGATAGGTCCTTTTTATTAGGATGCCATACATTTATTTCTGCATAAACAAATATATTTGTCTAGCCACATATAATTTATCATACATATTTGCTATTTCTTTGTTTCAAAAGGATGGGATTGCACAGATCAAAGCATCACTGGCACCCACCAAAGCTGGTGGTTAATTCTGTTATAGTAGTCTCAACATCAAAAGTGGTTCGAAATTAGTTACCAAGAGTCTTCTATTTACAAAATCATTTCTGAATTTGGAGTCCTTTTTCGAGTGCTGGTCCCTATGGGTATTTGCTGTGGCTGTGTGTGCACTTCATGTGCCTGGGACAAGACATTCTCTCTGGGCCACACCTACGCCTTGCATTTCATATGCTGCAATCTGAGTGTATAAATGGTGGCGTGGATTGACTATCTCTCCAGTTCCTTTTTGTCACTAGCTATCGTGTCAAACCAATCTGATAGCTTTCTTTGATAGGATAATGAGTCTTGTGGATAAGGGAGAAGCGGTGGATGTGGTATACCTAGACTTTAGTAAGGCATTTGATACGGTCTCGCATGATATCCTTATCGATAAACTAGGCAAATACAATTTAGATGGGGCTACTATAAGGTGGGTGCATAACTGGCTGGATAACCGTACTCAGAGAGTAGTTATTAATGGCTCCCAATCCTGCTGGAAAGGTATAACAAGTGGGGTTCCGCAGGGGTCTGTTTTGGGACCGGCTCTGTTCAATATCTTCATCAACGACTTAGATGTTGGCATAGAAAGTACGCTTATTAAGTTTGCAGACGATACCAAACTGGGAGGGATTGCAACTGCTTTGGAGGACAGGGTCAAAATTCAAAATGATCTGGACAAATTGGAGAAATGGTCTGAGGTAAACCGGATGAAGTTCAATAAAGACAAATGCAAAGTGCTCCACTTAGGAAGGAACAATCAGTTTCACACATACAGAATGGGAAGAGACTGTCTAGGAAGGAGTATGGCAGAAAGAGATCTAGGGGTCATAGTGGACCACAAGCTAAATATGAGTCAACAGTGTGATACTGTTGCAAAAAAAGCAAACGTGATTCTGGGATGCATTAACAGGTGTGTTGTAAACAAGACACGAGAAGTCATTCTTCCGCTCTACTCTGCGCTGGTTAGGCCTCAACTGGAGTATTGTGTCCAGTTCTGGGCACCGCATTTCAAGAAAGATGTGGAGAAATTGGAGAGGGTCCAGAGAAGAGCAACAAGAATGATTAAAGGTCTTGAGAACATGACCTATGAAGGAAGGCTGAAAGAATTGGGTTTATTTAGTTTGGAAAAGAGAAGACTGAGAGGGGACATGATAGCAGTTTTCAGGTATCTAAAAGGGTGTCATCAGGAGGAGGGAGAAAACTTGTTCACCTTAGGCTCTAATGATAGAACAAGAAGCAATGGGCTTAAACTGCAGCAAGGGAGATTTAGGTTGGACATTAGGAAAAAGTTCCTAACTGTCAGGGTAATTAAACACTGGAATAAATTGCCTAGGGAGGTTGTGGAATGTCCATCTCTGGAGATATTTAAGAGTAGGTTAGATAAATGTCTATCAGGGATGGTCTAGACAGTATTTGGTCCTGCCATGAGGGCAGGGGACTGGACTCGAAGACCTCTCGAGGTCCCTTCCAGTCCTAGAGTCTATGAATCTCTATGAATCTGGGACAGAACCCTTCTGTATCCATTAGTCTTCTAACTTCTACTTGATCCATTATCTGTAGATATTGTACATAGTTTTAAGTTTTGTTATTTTACTCTTTGTTTGTCAGTTAGTGCTTTTAAAATAGTAGTTAGTGGAAAGCAAGGGCTTCTGCCCCCCACCCACCCCCATTTCCCCTATGACTAGGTTACTTATGCCCGAAGTCCCAGGCTTCAAAGGTTGCCTTGCCTGCCCTCTGGTCTTCTTGGTAAGCGACGTGCACAAGATCTGCCTCTACTGCTTCAGGGAAGCTGATATCCCTTCCAAGTGTGAGATCCACTGCTCCTTCCCCTCTCACATAGGCAATCCTGGGAGTTCAGTCTTCACAGGCACTTGATAGCGATTTCCATGAGATCTTCATCTGATCCAGGCCCTTCCCGCTCACCACAGCATTGAGTGGAGCCTGGAACTGATGGAGTTTGAATGAGAATGTGAAGTCTCCTGCTCTGTAAAGACTGAGCAGCCCTTTGGTGAATGGCCTTCATCCATATATTTTAAGCACTCCAAGTACTCATTTGTAATCGATATTTTATTGCTGTAGGCCTCATAGCACTCAAAGCACAACGTCTTGTCAGTTTCAGCCATGATCCCTAAACACACAAGGTCAAGTAATCAGAACCAATGACCGATGCCACAGAATAGCTCAGGAAAAGAACAACAATTAGGCCTTGGCTACACTTGCGAGTTACAGCGCAGTAAAGCAGCCCCGGGCACCCTAGCTTGCTCCCTGTCCACACTGGCAAGGCACGTAGAGCAGCTTCGCAGCTATAGCACTGATGGTTCTCCACCTCAGCGAGTAGAATAACATTGCTGCGCCCCCACTGGAGTGCTGCAGCGCCATTGTGAATGAGGTGTTGCGTTACTGCGCTCTGATCAGCCTCCGGAAACATCCCATAATCCCTTGAAGTCAAGTGGCCACTTTTGTCATTGTTATGAAACCGGCTGCAGGAATGCGGAAATGCCCTTTCAAAGCTCCGTTTCGGAGAAGTCGGCTGCTTATCAGCTCCGAGGAAAAAGCAGGCATTTACTGTTTGCTGTGAGTGAGTGAGAGAGAGGCGGGGGGGAGGAGAGTGGTCTGAACTTACAAGACAGCATGCTGACACACTCTCAGCACCCCAAAAACCCACGCCCTCTCCCCCCCACATACACACAACACACTCCCTATCACCCTCCACCCCCCCCATTTGAAAAGCATGTTGCAGTCACTTGCATGCTGCGATAGCTGCCCGTAATGCACCACTCCCAATGCAGCTGCAAGTATTGCAAATGTGGCCACACCAGGGTGCTTGTAGCTGTCAGTGTGGACAGACTGCAGCACTTCCCCTACTGCGCTCTGCAAAGGCGGGTTTAACTCACAGCGCTCTACATCTGCAAGTGTAGCTATGCCCTTAGTCTCACATTCCAATACAGAGGAGGAAAGTGTCCAGGCCTGTGCAATGGTGTGGACAAATGAAATGAACCAATGTATTCTGATTTGACTCAATGGTAAGATAAGAAACCTAATGCTATGGTTTTATTTAATTTTTTTTAAAAACAGAAAAGGCAAAAAGATTAACAAGAAAGAGATCCATTGTGTTTTCAGCTCCATTGCTGATGGAGTTAAGAAAGATGCTGAGGGACCGTTGGGGCCAGGGTCCTTATTGCCTAATCTTTTCAGTGAATGTTTGGTTTAGCTAGGGACTGCACATGAAGTTGAAGTTCACTGCTTTCCAAATAATTCTGAGCATGGACTGGTGAGGGCACATTCCAAGTGTTATAGGGATTTGCATTGACAATGTACCCTGAGAATTTCAGTTCCAGGTGAGTCACTTTCCTTTACATACCTCAAATATTATTTCAGTTGTTATTAGTACCTGTTCTGGGAGGTTTCAGAATTAAATGCTAAGAATAATTTGTTACACTGGCTAAGACATCTCTGACAGACTAAAAGTCTGGCTAGAAGTTTCATAGTAGTGGTATTAATATTTTCAGATACCCCTCCTATTACTGGTGTGGCTTTCTCTAGCTCTGTGTGACTAATATTAGTTTCTAACAGCTCTGGCTTCTTGTGGGGAAGTAAATGAGACAGATATGATATGGTTAAATTGGGCCTTCTTTTTAACCTGTGTTAAAAAAAAAAAAAAGTGCCATAGCTGGAACACAAGTGCAAAGGTAAGAGGCAGGGCTTTTGAACTGAGACAGAATGTGTCTAACAGCTGAGGTGTTGAAATATTCAGAAAAGAGGTTGCTTAAGTAACTAGCTAGATGGAAAAGTCACAGTATTTTTTTTCACCTTTTACAGAGGTGTTTCTTTTTAATTGAGAGGCCTGTGTAGGACTTCACTCCTTCCCCCTTTTTTCCTGGGGCTCTAGCATTGTTTAAATATGAAATATTTATCTTGTCGTTATTAGCATTTATTATTATAGTTTGATTTTTCTGTACAGCACCTTAAACACCTGGGCAGGGAGAATCCACTTTGATGCCAACTTCTGACCACAATATACTAGGACATTTTTCTCTGTCTCCCCAAGACTGCTTCACATCCACTCCTGCAGCTTTTCCAGGTGGAATGGCCAGTTTTTGGAAATCCAGTTCTTTGTCAAAGTCATCAAACAAGATTTTCAAAAGCAGTGTTGAAAAGAATCCTTACAGTCATAAGGGTCATTATCTCAGGGTGTGCTGTCCTGTCAAGTGGCTGTGCCAGAACACAACCCTAAAGGGTGAAGGTGGTTGAAGGCGCAGAGTGGTCATCCTGCGGTCTCTCAACCTTCACTCTGCCCACACTGCTCCAACAACCCTCACATTCCCTCCCCCTGCTCCAACCCCCATATTCCCTAGCTGTGCTACAACAAAATCATTACAACTCTAAAAATGTATGAGCAGTTCACATTTAGAGGGCTATATCGCAGAAATCCATTGACCAAATGACCCAGCGACTTGCATTCCTTTGATTACAGTCAGATCCATTGTTCAAGAAATACGTTACTTTAACTGTATACTAAAGTCTTTCATCTTCCCTGTATTTTATTAATGCGAATTTCCTTGGTAGTGCTCTAAAATTTTACTTAAGAACTTTAAAACATAGCTCTTAAACCAGAACTTTTGGTCTCTGGGCAAAACATCCAGAAGGAGCCCCAGCAAAATGGAGGCAGAGAAAAAAATACACAACATATATTCTCTGAAAGCTGGCAGAGGGTGAACCTTAACTTCACAGTGCCAGGTACAGCTCAGGTTCAATGACCATGGCATGTTACCTTGAGCTACCCAGTTACTGTGAAAACAGACTGCCTGCAGAGCCCTAGTCTTGCTGTACATGCACATTTCACTCTTTTAGGTCATCAGTTTATCTCATGCTGACCTAAATTCTACGTCTTATCCTTCCTAATTTTTCAGTATTGTTTCCCCAAAGGGGCAGTGGGTGCCATGCACCAGCTGAGATAAATCTTGAGTGGTTGAGGCCAGTATGGGGAAGGGGTGAGCAACAGTTTGAGTCCCAGATGAGCACAAAACAGTTAGAAGAACTAGGTGATTTTGTACACAATCTATTTTTAGGAAGTACTGTATCTTGGGAACCCTTTTCACAAATAACTCCAAATTTGGACTAATAATGCTACTCTTGGCCCCCATGAAGTAGGGTAATTTTCCTCTTCTCCTTTCAGCTTCACTTGGACTCATTTCCATCCTTAGATGTACATTGCCATTGCCTTTAGTGGAAGCTGTGTACACAGAAAGGCAGAATATGACCTTTCATTGCCTTGTAATATAAAGTGAGGTTTGGGTTTACTTTGCGCAGTGGCAGTATCATAACCAATGAAGTTAATCTGAGGTGTGATTATTGCTAGTTGAAAACCTCAAATACACAGGATAGAACTTGTCCTATGCATGAGTGCAGTTTGGAACAGGCAGTATCCGTTCTCCCTAAAGTGAAGAACCCAACACAGAAAGTTTTCTGTTAGTCCAATGCCTGGGATGGTGACAACAACAACCAGGCTGTCGTCATTTCCCCTTTCTGGATTTTCAGTTCTGCATTGTGAGACTGGCATGTTTTAATGATGTGTGGTCGCAGAGGCAGGAGCCATCTAGTCCAGAAACAATATTTTTAATTCACTTTTTTTTTGCCATATTCTTAGATAACCCAGAACCATCCACCCAGACAGATGTGACGCACCTGATAAATAAATTGCAGAGACAAAGTGCGTGAGGTAACATCATTTATTGGACCAACTTCTGTTGGTGAAAGAGAGAACTTTTGAGCTGCACACAGAGCTCTTCTTCAGTTCACTTCTTGAAGTCATCTGTCCAGGGAAATCACACGATGAAAACAAGAAAGATGCCGCATTTTGGACACTTAGAAACGATTGAAAATCTTCCTTCTTTCCTTGCTCTTTGGTAGCAAACAACCTTGCACTGTATGGAGTGAAAGGATTCTTTACAGAAACAATATTAACTGCTGAGGTGAAATATAAGGATGGATGGGGTTTGAGTGACTAGATGCCAAGAGTCCATCTTCTGTTCTGATTACTATTATAAATCTCTCTCCATTAGCCATTTTTTTCTCAGGAAGTAGATTAAGGCCTAATGGCCTAAGCAGGCAGGAAACAAGCAACATATTTATAGATTTATTACTGGATTGGAAGCTCATGTATCTGCCAATAGGGAATCCTGGCTCCAATGGAGAGAATCTTTTCATTCCTTAAAACCCCCTCCACATTCAAGTGGTTCCTATTGCATCTGATTCTGAGCTATGATTTCCAAGTATAGAATTTTTAGTGAGAATAATACTGGATTGAAGAGGTTTAACTGCATTTGATAGAATAACTTGGTTATTAGCTGGTGTTTTATTTATTTAAGGCAGTGGTCTCTAACCTTTTTATGCCCAAGATCACTTTTAGAATTTAAGGGCAATCCAGGATCTAACCCACGCCTTCCCGAAAGCCCAGCCCTGCTCACTCCATCCACCCCTCTCTCCGTTGCTCACTCTCCTCCCCCTTCACTCACTTTCATTGGGCTGGGGTAGGGCATTGGAGTTCAGGAGGGGTGCAGGCTCTGGGCTGGGGCTGAGGGATTTGCAGTGTGGGAAGGACCTCTGGTCTGACCCTGGGGCAGGGGGTTGAGGTGCAGAAGGAGCTGAGAGGTACAAGCTCTGGGAGGGAGTTTGGGTGCAGGAGGGGGCTGTGGGATGGGGCAGGGGGTTGGGGTGAAGGAGGGGTACAAGAAGCTGGTTCTGGGACAGGGCTTAGGGCTGGGGCTTGGGGTGCAGGAGGGGGTTCCGGGTACAGGAGGGGGTATAGGGTGCTGGCTCTGGGAGGGGGCTCAGGGCTGGGGGTTGGGGTGTGGCCTCCTGCCGGGCAGCACTTACCTCTGGCAGCTCCCGGTTGGTGGTGCAGCGTGGCTGTTGCAAAGGCAGGCTCCCTGCCTACCTTGGCCCCACGCCGCTCCCGGGAGGGCTGATGTGCCTCTGCAGCCTCTAGGCGGGCGTGGGAGGCACGTTGCTCTGCACACTGCAAGCTCCCTGTTCCTGGCTAATGGGAGCTGCGGGTGCAGTGCTTTCAGGCAGGAGCAGCGCATGGAGGGAGACCCCTGCCCCTGGGGCCACATTGACGCTTCTAGTAGCAGTGTGGGGCTGGGGCAGGCCGGGAGCCTGCTTTAGCAGCAGTCCCACTGCACCACCGGAGATCACGATCAACTGGGAGATCCTCTAGGATCGACCAGTCGATCGCGATTGACCGCTTGGTGACCACTGATTTTAGGGTTCCCAAAGAACTTTCAAGAATGATGAGGTGATGTTCAGAACAAGGTGAGCGTGAGTCAGACCATATATATCCAGGTTTTAATGTCGGGTTTTCCTCTGTTGCCTTTTACTGATCAAAAACGAATAGTAAAGGATAGTGAGACTATAAATAATTGTGCGCTTTGGAAATAATAAAGGTAGATAACGTCTAACTGCTCAGAAATGCCAGTAGTAAGGGTACAAACAGTTAAATGTTCCTTATGCTAGTACACAGAGACTTAAAATCTGAGACTTAGAAATCCTTCAAGCTCCAAAAGTCAGTCTGAGAACATAAAGACCAGTTTATTGACATTGGTAGAGGAGACATTGGCTGCCACTACAGAAATATAAATAATTTATTCAGGATATACAATAGGAAAAGGTAAAAGCAGCAAAGAATCCAGTGGCGCCTTATAGACTAACAGACGTATTGGAGTATGAGCTTTCGTGGGTGAATACCCACTTCATCGGATGCATATCAAAGGTTGGATTTTCCTTTTTGTGACTGTTGATATAGTAAGTTACCTACAATACAATTAAATTGATAATGCATGTAATTTTATCAGTATTGTCCACTCCCAAGAGTTCAGAAATCATGAGATTTGGTGTGGGGGGAGGGAGATGAAGAAGAAATCATGTTTTTGTATAGTTTCTGTTTTTTAACTCCCCTGACCACCCCAATGTGTGTGTGACAATTACAGGTTGAAAATGCAACTGTCAGTGCATACAAACTTAAGGTTGCCACATGTCCAGGCTTTCCCAGGATCAGCCCTTTTGTGCTGAGAAATCTGTAAGGGTGTTCAGGGCACGCTGCCAGTGGTCCAGTTTTATTGGCTCAAGGTCATCCGGGTTGTCCTGGTTTTTTGACCGTAAAGATCCTAAACATGCACATGTGCAGATTCAGGCCCTAGCACCCCTGTGCCCCTAC
This sequence comes from Chelonoidis abingdonii, assembly GCF_003597395.2. Taxonomy (NCBI): domain Eukaryota; kingdom Metazoa; phylum Chordata; order Testudines; family Testudinidae; genus Chelonoidis; species Chelonoidis abingdonii. The sequence continues at coordinate 61,376,902 of NC_133775.1, read as the reverse complement.
ATTGACTGCCTCCCAACTCCAATCCACTGCTCAGAATCCCCCTGGCTCCCCACAGAGGCTCATGTACACTCTCCTCAGTTCCCTGGAGGACTCCAGCAGCTGCCCCCATCTACAGCCTGCAGAGGCAGGGGCTTCCCAGTGGCTCCTACCTGCATTAACTTCCACTCCCTCCACTGTGGTAGGTAGGGTTGCCAGCCCTCCTGGATTGGCCGAGAATCTACCAGAATTGGCATTGATCTCCCAGTGACTATTGAAAACAATTTGGGAGATTTTAACAGGCCGCTAAAAGTCCAGTCAGCAGTGCAACAGGGCTAAGGCAGGCTCCCTATCTGCCCTGACAGGTGCCCGGCATGTCTGGCTCCTAGGCGCAGGAATAACCAGGGTCTCTGCATGCTGCCCTTGCCCAGAGGGCCAACTCCACAGCTTCCATTGGCCAGAAACTCCTGCAAATGGGAGCTGCGGGGCAGTGCCTGCGGCAGAACAGCACATGGAGCCACCTGGCCGTCCCTGAGCCTAGAAGCTGGAGGGACATGCCAGTCGCTTCCGGGAGCCACCCAAGTAAGTCCCAGAGCCTGCACCCCTCACCCCCCTCCTGTACCCCAGCCTTCTGCCCCAGCCCAGTATGTAAAAAGAGGAGGAAGAAAAATTGTTTTTCTTAACCTCTGAGGATAGGACAATAAGCAATGGTCTTAAACTGCAGCAAGGGAGATTTAGGTTGGATATTAGGAAAAACTTCCTAACTGTCTGGGTGATTAAGCACTGGAATACATTGCCCAGTTTGGTTGTGCAATCTCCATCATTGAAGATTTTTAAGAGCAGGTTGGACAAACACCTGTCAGGAATGGTCTAGATAATTAGTCCTGCCATGAGTGCAGGAGACTGGACAAGATGACCTCTCGAGGTCCCTTCCAGTTCTATGATTCTTAGATTGCAGGGCAGGAACTATCTCTGTCTTTTGTTCAGTGCCCAGCACAGTCCTGACTGGAGCTGCTGTGTGCTACCACAATATAAATGAAAATAAGTAGGTGGGAAACCTGTTGAAAAATGTGTAGGGCAAGGATGATGTGATTATTTGTATGTCCTTATGACTTGAAATTGGAGTTTTTAACTTGGTGTGGGCTCATGAAACTGAATGGGGAAGACTCTTTCATGGAAGCCTCTGAGTAGTAAAAATAATTGTTTAATCTTTCTTAAAATACTGTACTACTTGTGGCTAGAGGAGTTGGGCATCTAAGCCCCTAGATGCCTTATAAATCCAAGTCACTATGTTTTTATTTACTAAGGTTTGTTGTTAAGTTGAGAAGCCATTAGTACATTTGACATCATTAAAAATATTAGGAGTATAAGAAGTGACAAGACAGAAGATGACTTTCTAGCCCAGGGATGTGTCCATTTGGGACGGAATTTCTGGAGAGGAAGCTGGCCTCCCTGAAAAAGATGTGTAATGCAGTTGAGGTATCACTTTACAGTATCAGCTGTCTAGTGACACAGTGTGCTGCATGTATGTTGAGTTTATAGGAACAAAAAATTGGCAAAACATTGGAAAATGCACCACACTGAATCATTTTTAGTTTTGGGGAATAAAAGTCTGTGCAAAAGGCAGAGGTGTGGGGCAGTGTGCTGACAGTAATTGTGTCCAGTCTCATAAGCTGTCCCAGAAACGTGGCAGAGGAAGGCCAGGGGTACCACAGCTGCAGAGATTTGCTGAACAAACCGTTTGGATAAAGGAAAAGCTCTCCCTGTAGTTCTAATGTATTCACCAGTTCTTGTGACTCAAAATAAAATTGTCTCAGTTCAGTTGCTCACGTTGTTCAAATACATAGAGCTGACAGTACTTTGCAGTTTTGCCAGACATTTAACTATCACAATATACATTACAAATATTAATGAATTGAGCCTCACAACACCTCTGGAAGATGAAATATTGTTATCCACATCTCGTAGAGGGGGAATCTGAAGCAGAGAAAGGAAGTGACCTGTTCCAAGTCAGAGCAGATCAGTCAGTGGCACAGCTACAAGTAGAACCCAGGTATCTTGACATAGTCTCCTGCTTTAGGCGCAAGACCACACTGCTACCAATTAACTACTATGTTGCATAACTCGCTTCTCTGGCTTGTATGCACTATGAATCTCTCAGGACAGATTTTGGAGTCTCCATCTCTGTGTCTTTCCTATGAGATCAGATAGACTCCTTTGGTAGGTTCTCTTAATTGGCTCATTAAGGAAGTGGATGCCACTTGTCCTAACTATCCACCTCACCAGTGAGCCTCAGCTGCCTTCCATCAGACCCCAGACAAACTGTGAAATACAGTAGAACCTCAGAGTTACAAAAATCAGTGTTACGAGTTGACCAGTCAACCACACACATCATTTGGAACCAGAAGTAGGCAATCAGGCAGCAACAGAGACCAGGGAGGAAGCAAATACAGTACCATGTTAAATGTAAACTACTAGAAAAATAAAGAGAAAGTTTAAAAAAAATGACAAGGTAAGGAAACTGTTTCTGTGATTGTTTCATTTAAATTAAGATGGTTTAAAGCAGCATTTTTCTTCATAGTAAAGTTTCAAAGCTGCATTACATCAATGTTCAATTGCAAACTTTTGAAAGAACAGCCATAACGTTTTGTTCAGCATTATGAGATTTCAGAGTTCCTGAGGTGTTCGCAACTCTGAGGTTCTACTGTAATGCCTCTCAGGCATTCATCTCTCAAGAACCCACAAACCCTGCCTACAATCATGAGGATTCAGAAGAGTCAATATTCCAATTTTCTGGGATCAGTAATTGGCTGCCTGGTCCGCTGCTTGTGGTCTCTGTACATTTCAGCATCATTCACAGGGATGATGGGGGTATAGCTCTGGTGCATAAAATAGGGCTGGGAATCTCTCACCTAAATTTCCCTGATTTAGCCCTGAACATCTTTTGCACCCTCTCATATCCATACAGGGCTAAGTTCCCTGTAAGCTGTGTGGCCATGCAGCAGGCTATTTAGTGCTTCACAGGGGACCCAGCCGTGGCCAGATCGAGCCCAGGTGCAGTTGGAGCAGCACCACCCCAGGCGCGGCTGGCGCAGCACGGGTCGGCCCCAGGCATGGCCCTCCCCCCACCCAGGTGCTGCTGCAGGGAGAGTGCTGGGGCGAGTCCTCTCTCCCTGCTGTAGCCCTGGAACACCCTCCTGCACTCCAAATCCCTCATCCCCAGCCCCACCCCAGAGCCTGCAATCCCAGCTGGAGCCCTCACAGCTCTGCACCCCAACCCTCTGCCCCAGCCCTGAGCCCCCTCCCACAAAGAACACCTCAGCCCCACCACCACCACATGAATTTTGTTATGTGCACCAATATGGAGGTGATATGTATATGAAGCTGATGTGTCACACATCACCTCCATATTGGTGCACATAACAGAATTCATTCTGCACAGACGTGGGAAAAATTAGAGGGAACACTGCCCCAGAGCTGAGTGTTGTTGGCTTTACTTATACAAATAATGTAAATGAAGTCAGTGGGATTGTTCCTGTGCATAAGAGCAGGATTTGGCCGGTAGGTAATAAGCTCTTGGGGCAAGGAATGCATGTTTTTCTGTTTATGGAGAGCCACTGAATTTAAAGGTACTATGTAAATGAACCTTAATAATATTAATAATAATTAATAATAATGGGCTAGATCAGGAGTCGGCAACCTTTCAGAAGTGGTGTGCCGAGTCTCTCTTTATTCACTCTAATTTAAGGTGGTTCTTCGAGTGGTTGTTCTTGTCCATTCAAAGTAGGTGTGTGCGCGTCGCGTGCACGCCAGCCAGAAGATTTTCCCTAGCAGCGTCCATAGGGTCGGCCCGGGCGCCTCCTGGCGTGGCACCACTATGTCACTCTATAAAGGGGGCCCGCCGACCCTCCACCCCCTCAGTTCCTTCTTACCGCCGGTGACAGCTAACTGGAACTTCTCTTGCGCATAGCAAGTTGGCAGTGTCCTATCCTTACTGTTTAGTCCGTGTGTTCAGTTACATTATAGTTAGTTAAGTAGATCTTTGTATATAGTTTTTCATAGTTGGGGGGTTCCCCACCACCATACCCGAGTCTTTGCCGCTCGCTGGGGCATGCCCGGGTCCCCCGGGTTCAAACTCTGCAAGGATTGCGGGAAATTCATGCCCAAGCGTGACTCACACTCTGCTTGTTTGAGGTACCTCAGAAAGAGCCACCAAAAGGACCGGGGCTCTATCTGTAGAGGCTTCCGCCTGCGAAGTCTTAAGGACAGGGCTCAAAGACTTAGAGTCCTCCTGATGGAGGTGGCCCTGCGGCCACCGTTGGACCTGGAACTGGCTGAGGCGGTGCCCAGCATGTCGTCCTTGGTGCGGAGCAAAGAGAAGAGATAAGAAACGATTGCTTTGGCTACTTCATCACGTGCAGCCCCCACGTAGATTTGCCCACTCCAAATTGATTTCCGAATGGACCGGTAGCTGTCTGGCGTTGCAAGCTTCCCAGAGGCTATTGCCACTTGTCGCTTCTCCACTGTGAGGGCTGCTCCTCATGTTTGTATTACGGCGTTTCAGGGCAGGGGAACATGTCAACAAAGTTCTAAGAAAGTGCTCCTTAACGCATTGCCGAAAGTTTGCAGCCATCTGCGAATCGTCCCATACACCGTCAAAACAAATGCGGTCCTCACCAGTCTGTGCTTGTTTCCCAGTGCCCAAATTCGGATTCAATGGGTAGTGATGCCCCGTTAATAGCAGTAGCTCCAAAACGCTGGGGCAGCGGTTATGGAGAATTCTGCCTACCATTCGTCAATCCGCTGTCCTCGCCGCTCAGCAATAGTTGCCTCCTCCTCTCCTCCTGCCTTTTGCAGTTCATGTTCAAGTATATGTCAGCACGAGAGTACGCGAGGTGTTTGAAAACGGTCAGAATACCGTTTGTGAAATTTCAGGGTCCATGATTGCTGTGCTATGGCGTTTGCTGCAATTGCACTCCGCGAAAAGGCGCAAGGTTGGTCTGCTGCCTTCACAAAGGAGGGGTGAGGCCTGTACCCAGCACCACCGGGCAATGTTTTAAATGCACCATCAGGCACTGTGCTCTCACACGGAGTGGGAACATGGATAGCTGAGGAACAGCACCCACAGTGCACCGCTCCTTGAAATCGATGGTAGCCTTGGACCATGACAATAAGCAATCGATTTTTGATACGCACTGTGGACCGTGCACAAACCGATTTTTAACATCGTTTGGTAACATCGGTTTAAACACTTCGAAATAATCGTGCAGTGTAGACGTACCCTTTGATGGATAACGAGTTCTTGTGGATAAGGAGAAGCGGTGGGATGTGTATACCTAGATTAACCTAAGGCATTTGATATGGACTCGATGATTCTTATCGATAAACTAGGCACATACAATTTAGATGGGCTACTATAAGGTGGTGTATAAACTGGCTGGATAACCGTACTCAGAGAGTTGGTTATTAATGCTCCCAATCCTGCTGGAAAGGTATAACAGTGGGTCCGCAGGGGTCTGTTTTGGGACGCTCTGTTCAATATCTTCATACGACTTAGATGTTGCATAGAAAGTACACTTATTAAGTTTGCGGATGATACCAAACTGGGAGGGATTGCCAACTGCTTGGAGGACAGGATCAAAATTCAAAATGATCTAGACAAATTGGAGAAATGGTCTAGGTAAAACCGGATGAAGTTCAATAAAGACAAATGCAAAGTGCTCCACTTAGGAAAGAACAATCAGTTCACAACATACAGAATGGGAAGAGACTGTCTAGGAAGGAGTATGGCAGAAAAGAGATCTAGGGGTATAGTGGGACATCAAGCTAAACATGAGTCCAACAGTGTGATACTGTTGCAAAAAAAGCAAACGTGATTCTTGGATGCAATGAACAGGTGGTGTTGTAAACAAGACACGAACGCTCATTCTTCCTCTCTAACTCTGCGCTGGTAGCCTCAACTGAGTATTGTGTCCAGTTCTGGGCACGCATTTCAAGAAAGATGTGAAGAAATTGGAGAAGGTCCAGAGAAGAGCACGCAGAAATTAAAGGTCTTGAGAACATGACCTATGAAGGAAGGCCGAAAGAATTGGGTTTATTAGTTTTGGAAAAGAGATGAACTGAGAGGGGACATGATATAGCAGTTTTCAAGTATCTAAAGGGTGTCATCATGGAGGAGGGAGAAAAACTTGTTCACCTGGAGCCTCTAAATGATAGCACAAGAAGCAATGGGCTTAAACTGCAGCAAGGGAGATTAGGTTGGACATTAGGAAAAGTTTTCCTAACTGTCAGGGTAGTTAAACACTGGAATAATTGCTAGGAAGGTTGTGGAATGTCCATCTCTGGAGATATTAAGGTAGGTAGATAAATGTCTATCAGGGATGGTCTAGACAGGTATTTGTCCTGCATGAGGCAGGGACTGACTCGAAGACCTCCGAGGTCCCTTCCAGTCTAGAGTCTATGAAATGCTATGGACTCCGTCCAGTGCCGGGTTTTTGACGACTTGGGGCTGGGCTCTAAGTCCTGATTGCCGGTGCCGGGCGTGCTCCGCACCAAGGACGACAGCCCTGGGCACCGCCTCAGCCAGTTCCCAGTCCAACGGTGGCCGCAGGGCCCCTCCATCAGGAGGACTCTAAGTCTTTCTGAGCCCTGTCCTTAAGACTTCGCAGGCGGAAGCCTCTAAAGATAGAGCCCCGGTCCCTTTTGTGGCTCCTTTCTGAGGTACCCTCAACAAGCAGAAGTGTGAGTCATGCGCTTGGGCATGAATTTCCCGCAATCCTTGCAGTTTGAACCCGGGGGCCCGGCATGCCCCAGCGACGGCAAAGACCGGGTATGGTGGTGGGAAACCCCAACATGAAAAACTATATACACACAAGATCTACTTAACTAACTATAATGTAACTGACACACGACTAAAGTAAGGATAGGACACTGCAACTTGGCTATGCGCAAGAGAAGTTCCAGTTAGCTGTCACCGCGGTAAGAAGGAACTGAGGGGGTGGAGGGTCGGCGGGCCCCCCTTAATAGAGTGAACATAGTGGTGCCAAACGCCAGGAGGCGCCGGCGACCCTATGGACGCTGCTAGGGAAAATCTTCTGGCTGGCGTGCACGCGACGAATAATGCGCACACACCTACTTTGAATGGACAAAGAAACACCACTCGAAGAACAACTTAAATAGAGTGAATAAAGAGAGACTCGGCACACACTTCTGAAAGGTTGCCGACTCCTGATCTAGCACTTATTATTAATTATTATTAATAATTATTAAGGTTTCATTAAATAGTACCTTTAATTCAGTGGCTCTCCATAAACAAAAACAGCATTCCTTGCCCCCAAGAGCTTATTACCTACACGGCCAAATCCTGCTGCTATGCACAGGAACAATCCCACTGACTTCATTTACTTATTTGTATATAGTAAAGCCAACAACACTTCAGCTCTGGGCAGTGTCCCTCTAATTTTTTCCCCGTCTGTGCAGAATGAATTCTGTTATTGCACCAATATGGAGGTGATGTGTGACACATCAGCTTTCATATACATATCACCTCCATATGTGCACATACAAAATTCATGTGGTGGTGGTGGGGGCTGAGGTGTTCTTTTGTGGGAGGGGGCTCAGGGATGGGGCAGAGGGTGGGTGCAGAGCTGTGAGGGCTCCAGCTGGGATGCAGCTCTGGGTGGGGCTGGGGATGAGGGAATTTGGAGTGCAGGAGGTGTTCCAGGGCTAACAGCAGGGAGAGAGGACTCGCCCAGCACTCTCCCTGCAGCAGCACCTGGGTGGGGGAGGCCATGCCTGGGGGCCCGACGCCGTGCTGCGCCAGCCGCCGCCTGGGGGTGCTGCCCAAACTGCATGAGCTCGATCTGGCCAACGGCTGGTCCCCTGTGAAGCACGAAAGCTGCTGCATGGCTAACACACAGCTTACAGGGAACTTAGCCTGTAATGGATATGAGAGGGTGCAAAAGATGTTCAGGGCTATAATCAGGGAAATTTAAGGTGAGAGATTCCAGCCATTTATGACCAGAGCTTATAAACCCCCATCATCCATGTGAAATGATCTGGAAATGTACAGAGACCGACAAGCAGCGGACCGACCAAATTACTGATCCGCAGAAAAATTGAATATTGACTCTTCTGACTCATGATGGTGGCAGGGTGTGGTTTGCTGAGAAGATGAATGGCCTGAGAGGCATTAGCAGTAAACCTCAGAGTTGCGAACACCTCAGGAACTCTGAAATCTCAATAATGCTGAACAAAACGTATGGCTGTTCTTTCAAAAGTTTGCAATTGAAACTTGATGTAATGCAGCTTGATAACTTTACTATGAAGAAAAATGCGCTTTAAACCTCTTAATTTTAAATGAAACATCACAGAAACAAGTTTCCTTACCTGTCATTTTTTTTAAAACTTTCTCTTTATTTTTAGTAGTTTTACTTTTAACATGGTACTGCTATTTTGCTTTCCTCCCTGGTCTCTGTTGCTGCCTGATTGCTACTTGGTCCAAATGAATGTGTGTGGTTGACTGGTACTCGTAACACTGATTTGTAACTCTGAGGTTCTAATCTGTATTTTCACAGTTTGTCTGGGTCCATGGTGAAGGCAGCTGAGGCTCACTGGGAGGTGGATTAGTTAGGGACAAGTGGCATCCATTCCTTAATGAGCCAATTAAGAGAATCCCTACCAAAGGAGTCTATTGATCTCATAGGAAAGACACAGAGATGGAGC